>NC_133777.1:41453799-41580053 GCF_003597395.2 Chelonoidis abingdonii
GTAAAAATCCTTCCAGCAAAAAGACACATTGACAAGTTGACAAAACAAACATAAGACTAATCCGCCTTGCCTGGCTACTACTTACAATTTTGAAACATGAAAGACTGATTCAGAAGGATTTGGAGAACCTGGAATGATGTCCTGTCCCTCTCAGACCCGAGAGCGAACAACAAACCAAACAAAAAGCACAAACAAAGACTTCCCTCCACTAAGATTTGAAAGTATCTTGTCCCCCTATTGGTCCTCTGGTCAGGTGTCAGCCAGGTTTACTGAGCTTCTTAACCCTTTACAGGTAAAGGAGACATTAACCCTTAACCATCTGTTTATGACAGTAGTAATTCGAGTCTCCATGGCAATAATGAGAAAATGTTGCTTTCCCCTCAGTTTTGGAATACCATTTGCATGGTCTGCTCCAGTCTGGGGAGAGCTTGGATCTGCCAAGGCATTTTCCACCTTACTTCTCCTTTGCATGGGAATTTTTACTATTGGTGTGGTGGATGGGCATAGGCATCAGGGCTTGTGGTTTGTTCTAGGGATTTTGAGCTTGGAAGCCAGGTGTGGGCAGCAGGGTTTCGGGGGTTGCATGGGTAGGGGGCTGGGGGTTTGAAGGGTGCAGGTTAATAATTTCATGGGCACCTCTGCAGGCAATCCTTATATTGCATGATGTCATCCTGAGATGGGCAGAGAAGGGACTTGTTCAAAAAAGTGATGGACCAGAATGGTCTCCCCGGAATTGCTGAAAGATTAGGGCATAGTGGGGGCACCCATATCCTCCCACTCATGGCCCCTTGTTGATGTCTCTATGGTCCGAGAGTGCTGTTCATCTTGCCCAGAAGAGTCCCAATCCCGTTAACCTGACCCAGCCCCTCAGACCAGGACTCTGTCTGATGGGCTACAGAAGCCAGCATGTGGCCACAGCACTGTTGGGAGGAGTGACAGCTTGGGCCAAGTAACCCAACTCTGATATGCTCACGGAGCTGACTCATTTCAACTTATTGAACTGCAATATGCAAATTAGCTAGACTTGAGCTATTGAGGGAGCCCTGGCTCTCGGCTACAATCCGAACTAACATGTTCACTCTGGGTGTAACTCCAGTCGAATTTCTTCAGATACAACCCACAGGCAGGATTTCAGAGAGTTTCAGTAACTACACAGGAAGTTTGAGGAGTCGGTTATCCCGCTATTGAGATCATTTGGGACAAAAAATAGACTGACACAGGCGGCTAAATTCCCTTACAGACCCATTTTAAAAATGAAATTTAATTCCTAAATGAATTAGCTAATTAACTTGCAAATTCTCAGAAAATTTATTCTGTGCCCGAAGAGTGAATGCTGGGATTTTGGGAGGCTACTTAGCTAAGAGGTTGAATCCCTGCTTTAATTGAACGACTCAACTCACCCTGAATTCTGATGTTGAGACCAGGGTCAGATTAAAGCATAACTAGGGCCCTAGCTTATGGAGTGACATGATTACATCATCATCTCATCTCAGTTTCATTTTTTAATCGTTTCTAGCACCTATGGTTGGGAAAGACCATTTGACGACATGACCTGAAGGTAACTGCTGTAGCATCTCCCCGAGTCTGCAGATAGCATGAAACAATAGCGCTTAGGGGGTGTTAACTCTGAGGCCTACTACTCTGGACAACCCCACCAGCAGCCTCACCCCAACACAGGACTCTGTGTGGCAAGAGAGAAAGAGCGCAGCAGATGGCTCATCTTCCCCGGCAGATATGCCCTGGCAGCTGGAATAAACACTGAGGGCCTTTCCTGTTCCTGCCTCTGTTTCTCTTGGGGGAAGGAGGTCCCCTTCCACCAGCCCTCCAAAGGAAGTGTGTGAGACCACAACCAAGTCTGGGCTAGAGGAGCAGAGCTATTTGGCATCCCATTTTTGGAGGAGCCTAAGGCCCCTGATTGCTTTAAACTAGCTGTAATCACAACTAGTTCCTAAATCATCTCCAGATTCTGGTGATTCACGCTTCCCTTTGATGTTCCCGTGATTCTTAGGGAAAAGTAGGATGCAGCTGTCTCTGGTTCTTTTTCTGGCTTGGCCTCCCCCATCCCTTTTCTGAATCCACACACTCCAAAAGCTGCAAAATAAAAGTACAAGAGAGATGATAGTTCCCCCTCCCATTTAACCTGATTATCTGGCAGCAATGCTGGCTTAGCTACAGGGCAGCTGTTTGTGGTGGGCAGGAACAGCAGAGAGGATGAACATGTAACGGTTGTGAAGAGAAAGGAGCAGTACTATGACTAATGGCTGCTATTGCTCCTTTAAGAAATACTGGAGGAAGAAAATCTGAGAGCTGATTCATAGGCAGGCTGTCATGCTGTCTGGGAAGTTCCCTTTCAGGGAAGCCTTTGGCAGGAAGATTTGTTCACTTTGCCTATGCTGAGATCTCTGCTTGTGTGGGACCAGTGCTGGTAGCAGATCTGTTTCATCAGCTAACATGTCTCAGTCTCACCAGGAAGAAGGAGACTCACTTGCACTCAGAGAAGTTTTTCCCCAGTTTCACTTTCAGGGCTTGGACTTGTTTTGGGATTGGCTAGTGACTCAGCGTGTTGTGCTGGTGTGAGACTCCTCACCAAACCACTGCAGAAATGAGGAAGTGCTGGATCACTGTACAGCCAGGAACTTTCTGAGCAGCAGGTTGCGAAGTGGCTCTCCCACAGGTTACGAAGGCGAACACCTGGTAAGTTCCCTGGCGTTTTCCCCAGGGGAATCACTGTCCTTTTTGACATCTGTGGGTCTTTTTATTTTCTTTTGTGGTGAAGGTAGAAAGGCACAAAGGAGATTTCCATGATCCGTCATGCAGCCTGCCATCCTGGAAATTGCCAGCTAAGCTAGAGTTTGCTTTGTTCTGACTTGGTGACAGTCACAAGACTCTGTCTTTCAAAGGGCTGAATGGGGCATCTGGGCTCCTCTAGCAAAGTTTTGAAGCTGCACATCTAACAGGAGGCTGAATCCTGGTATCTTCTGAGCCTTAAAAGGGATGTGAAAGCGTTAATATGTGAGAAATGATACTTTCATTTATTCGGTGGAACCAGCGTCACACATGCTTTGCCGAGGCCTGAGGCAGGGCGAAACCTACAGGTCTGGTTTTAAATATTATTCTTAGGATTTTATAACCAACTAAAGCAATGTTTTTTTCAGCTACCCATGCCACCTGGCATTGTCTAGAGCAGGGGTCGGCAATCTTTCAGAAGTGGTGTGCCGAGTCTTCATTTATTCACTCTAATTTAAGGTTTCGCGTGCCAGTCATACATTTTAAAGTTTGTAGGTCTCTTTCTATAAGTCTATAATATATAATTATGCTATTTTTGTAGGTAAAGTAAATTAGGTTTTTAAAATGTTAAAGAAGCTTCCTTTAAAATTAAATTAAAATGCAGAGCCCCTCAAACTGGTGGCCAGGACCCAGGCACTGTGAGTGCCAGTGAAAATCAGCTCGCGTCCCACCTTTGGCATGCATGCCATAGGTTGCCTGCCCCTGATCTAGAGCAAATTACAGGTGGTAGTAAAGTATGGTCCTACGGATTAGAAGGATCCCAAACACTACCTGCCATTGAAATGAAAGATTTTATTTTCTCAACATACGCAAAAGAGTTGTAGAGGTTCAAGAAAGCAGCTTGAGTAAGGCCCATCCATAGGTCACAACCTTGCAAACCTCTAGGCTCACCAGTAATTTCATGTACATGTACATAGTCCTTTTGAGTTCACTGAGACTATTCCAGTGTGTCAAGTTATTCACATGCCTTTATATTTGCAGGATCAGGGCCATCGTTTGTTTCATGTGCATGCGTGATCTGGCTAGGTACTTTCTGTGGGCCCAGCACCATAGCATCTGAGTAGCTTAATGAGGTGATGCCCGTGGCAAGACTTATCCTACAGTGAGGCTTACAGTTCTCCTGGTAAATTTCATATGTTAAAAGCCACAATGCTAATGACAGAGGATTTGCTTCCTATGGATGCAGTGCTGAGCACAGCTGGGAGCTGGGCTTTAGTAAGATTCAAATGTGAATGTGAGGCTGAAGTTCAGAGTCTATGCCGGGGTCCTCCATCCCGTGCCCTGGGAGTGTTGGTGGAAGGGGTGCACCTAGAGAGGCCAGGGCAGCCCTCACAATTTATCCCTGCTGCTTGGATGTGTCAGGTTGGGCCAAATGGGAGTTTTGAGAAATGCACCAAAATCATCAATGAATAAGAGATTTCTGTGTATTTCTACTCCTGGAACATGCCACGTGGATCTGTGGTGCTACTGGCAGCAACCACTGTTATCGTGACATTGCTGCTCATGTCACACTGAGCCACACACTTCCTGGAGAGCTTCCTCTGAAACCAGGGAGTTCCCCACTCCACTGCATCTTTCTGAAAGCTGTTATCACTGCTACCATAGCCAACCAGCCCTCACCTGCCACACAGACTGTGCCCTCATGGCAGTATGTGTTGTGAGTAAACCAGGAGATCTGCCAGCAGCAGACACCCCGGCACAGTGAGCGTGTTAGGGATGTGGCTGAAGTGCCGGTGCAGTACGGCTGCTCTAAACTACTCCACAGATCAGACAAAACGGACCTGGGACTGGGGAGCTGCATCTGACTCCTTTGTAGCCCCGCATCCCCCTCAGCTGGACTCTGACCCTATATTGCAAGGTGGAGGAAACAAAGGGGGGAGGGGAACAGGCAGGGCAGCAGGGAGTCCTGGCTCCCAGTCCTCCAGGGCTTGTCCTGTTGAGGTCTGTGAATGGCAGAGGGATGGAGCTGAGCGGGGAGGGGGGATGGGGCAGAGATTGTGGGGAGGGAAATGGGGGTAGAAGCAAGGCTATGGGAGGATGAGCAGGGGGAAGGAAGCCCTGACTACCCAGCCCAATTCTTTGAATGGTTCCCTGACGTCCCTCTGTCCAAGCTCCAAAATTACCAACCCTCCTTTAGCATCTGCCCCCATGCTCCCCTTGGCAGATATCAGGCAGCCTCCCCACTCCCCTGGGAGAGCACAGGCCCCTCTCCCTCTGCACAGCTCTGGTGCCCCCTCCCTAGCTGGGCACAGCTCTGGGGAGCCCTGGCTGCTCTCAGTCCCCCATTTCTGGGTTCTCCAATCCCCCACCCTGGCACATTTCCAACTCACCCCATTGCCCCATCCTCCAAGCACAGCATACTCCCCACCCAGGAAAGCTAAGGCCCCTGACATCCTGCAGTGCCCCTCACCTGCCCTTGTTCTACCTTCTCCTGCCTGGGGGTGGTGTGAGGGTAGAGGGAGCATGTATCTGCTTTTGTTACTCCAGCATGCTGCTGCAGCAACAGGTCACCAAAGGAACAATCTATGTGCTGGTTACTAAGAACCTCATGGTGCACCGTTGGCCTGTGGGCCCTTTGTGTTGGGTAACATGGCAACAGCCAGCTGCCTCTCTGCTTTGATATGCTGGCATGTGGGCCAGAAGTTTCCTTTCTCACAAAGACCTTCTGTCTCTTTCCAGGGAGGTGCTGCTTCCTAGCGGGAGAGTGGCCAGGGAGTGAGGCGCTTAATTGCTGACGCCAGCCTCGTGCCTCTGCCCGTGGAAGACCAAGCTGCTGATTAGCAATGCCAAAGGGTGAGCAGCGCTCAACCATGTTCAGGGGTTAGGGCTCCCTTCACTGTGATCCATAGTAGCTATTTCTCTCTTCTGCCCACCCCCAAAGCGCAACAAATGAGTTTAAATACACATCTGTATTGCCGTGCTGCAGGTGTGGCACTCTTTGGTGCTTTTCCCAAAGCCCCAGCTGTTGGAATCATGTGATTATGGGAGAATTTTCAGATTCCATTTAAAATAAGAAACCAAGTTTCTACCCCCCTGGTTTGCAGAGAAAAGCTGGACAACGTGAGCCAGGAATGCTCCAACACCAGAAAGCAAAGAAAAATAACACTGAATGTGTTTTGTTGAAATCTCACAATATTTAAAATCATCTCATGTTTTCTGGGGCTTGACTCATGATTTTTGAATGTTTGGGGTTGATGCTACTGTTATTTTTCTCCCAAAACTTAACCAACCCTTAATGATGGAGCCACCACTGGTGCTTCCAGGAGAGCTGTTGTATGGTGCTCCGCTAATTAGCCAGATGTAATGGAGCATTTCTGCAGGCCATCTTTAACGACACCCGATGTGCAGTTGCAGTGTATCCTACTGTTCAAAAGATCAATATACAAATCGTAGAGCTCTGGGCGCTGTGGCCCATAAGTTTAGACATTGTAAAAGTGGTGATGGCGACATGTCAGACCCCAGCTACTGAGAAGGCGTGCCAGCAGTTCTACAGGCAAGGAGCATCAGCCTGAGCAGATGGACACAGCCCCTTCCAGAGCTTCTCAGCACAGTGCAGGAGCACCCTTCAGATGATGAAGCATCATGTGCCTGGCCAACTGAGTGAAGTGGCACAGAGAGGGATGAGCCCAGGGCCCCAGCCTGCCCCCATGGAGGTGGCTTCTCACCCAGGTGTCTATGGCGTCTCAAGGTCAAGAACTGTGTGGGGCACAAGATGAGGGGGGGATCCAGTCACTACCCTTCCCTTTCTGCCCTTGCAGGGCCAGGGCTCAATCTAGTTCTACAGATTGGCCTGGGAAAAGAACACCCTGCGTCATGCTGGGCCATTCAACTCCAGGGAAAACAGGTTGAATATTTAGGGCCCAGAGCACCAGGCCACTTTGCTGCTCCTTTCTCTGTTCCCTTGGCTGCCATTACCACTCTGCATCTGATTCTCTCTAGCTATTGTGATCACTGAGCAGCCAGCCTCCGCCTCCGTCCCTGTCGGTTACTCCCTCACGATGCGATGTAAGGCCACAGGCAGCGCCTTCCTACAGTACCAGTGGTTCTACCAGTGCCAGGTAAGGCCAGGGGAAAGCACAGCTGCGACTGCAAGTCAGAGGCTCCCCTCCCCACTCCAACCACTGTGCCACATGCATCAGTTACACAGATGGGCAGAGAACCCCCCCTCAGCCCTGTCAGTACAAAACTGCCATGTCTGAAAGACTGAGTGGCTAAGAGTGGGGAGTGGGCTGGATCTAGGGGCCATGTGCAGGGGCTGAAGGAAGATGGTAAGAGCAGCAGTTGCTGATCAGATGGACATGCGGCAGGGCAGCCTGCTGATTGTTTATGCTAGCACTGTCTGTAAGGAAGCTGGTAGAGAACAGAGAGGGGCAGAGGGTTGAACCGGGAGCTGAAGATAGAAGAAACGGTGCTGGTGGCTGGAGGTGCAGGAGCAGTTCAATGAGAAATAGATTTGTTTAGCAAGGAAGGCAGCAGAACTGGAGGGAAAAAAGCAGAGGGGGAACTCCCCAGCCTCCGGCTTTTCTCCAGAGGTGCTCAGCTCAGGAAGAGGTGCTTGCCAGAGGAGCGTAAAAGTCTGGAGGTGGAGCGGAGACAGCGGAGTCAGCAAATGCAAAAGAGGCCAGTGTGGTTGAAGGAGACAGAGCGCAAGGGAGAGACTGGGGGGCTGTGACAGAGGGAGGGGCTGAAGAGGAATGAGAGGCACTGAGGGATGAGAAGGAATGTGCAGGCACTGGGAGAACAGAGAGCAGTGCTGGGGTTGGGGTGGGGGTTGCCTGTGTCTTGAGAGGGATTAATGCATTGGCGGTCAGACAAGGAAGCAGGGAGAGGAAAGGAGGCAGCAGAGCTCCAAGGACAGCAGGGCCAGTGAAGTCACTTAGGGAGGAGGAGCCAGAGGGACAAGATATAGCCCTCCAAGGGAGAGGCAGTGAGAGCTGGACCAAGCCAGCTTAGAGAAGGGAAAGGTGTGTGCAGGGGAAGTAGGAAGGTATGAGACAAGGCACAATAAGGTTCACTGGTGGGCCAAGTGACTGCAGGATGGCAGCCTCTTCTCTTGGGCATGCAACAAGAGACCTGGAGTCTCTGCTCTCAGGGCCTGATTCTCCATTGCCTGGCATCTGGAGTCAGTGGTGCACCTGGACACAGCTCCCAAACCAGTCCCCACTGCTCACTGCCACAGGGGTAACAGCCTGACCATGAGGCTGCACAGACATCAAGTGACACAAGGGGCCAGACAGCAGCAAATCAGGCCCGCAATGTTGATAAAGCAGAGCAGGGCACAGGTGCTGAGATCCAGGTGGAACAGTGACACTGCATCCTCTTGGGCCTGGGCCTGCTCCACCCTCCCCGTGGGCTGCTCTGCTACACTTGCAGTTAACATCTGATTTCAGATTAAAACATTGGAAACAGCCACTCTTCCTGCAAACCCCATCTACCAACATGCAGACATGCGCATTCACATCAGGCAGGCTTGTTGTGCAGTCCCACGCTCACCCCAAATGCTCGTCTTGGTGCTGGAAAGGAAGCCAGTTAAATGGGGCAGTTTAGCTCAGTCATCTTTGCTAGGATGAATCCTGCTGCTCGGACAGGTTTGACAAACACACAGGAGAGCAGGAATAGGAGCCAGCCAAACCGCCCCGCCCCCCCGTGTCTGCATTCACAGCAGTGCAACCAGCAGGATGAATCCATGCAGCCTGGGAATCTCAGCTCCATTTCCCTACCTGGCAATACCTGACTGCGTGCTCTGCCTTCCTGGCTCATTCTGATCCATTCTATCACCAGGACAGGGCTGCTTCAGCCTGCCCTACTGCTTACACAACCATGGTATAATAGAGATGGGTCCATTCTGGAGCCGGCCAGGTTTGGAACCAGGAGGCTAGGAAACCAAAAGCAAAGAGAATGGGGGGAAGTGGGATGTGTTTGCTTATTCAGACCCATGGCACATCAATGGCAAGTTGCTGCTGGGAGCTGTCCAATGAGCTCATCTCCCCTGCACCCACCTCTGCATCATCCATCAGTCTGGTTAAAGGGGCTTGAAGCAGGGAGATTCTGCCACGTCTCTAGGGTAATGTCTCTCTCCAAGAGCTTGCTGGTGCCTTTAGGTTACAAACGTACTGGTGAAGAGAAAGGACTTTGTGCCATGTCCACAGGTTCCGTTTTCTTTTCAGTCTGCTTGCCGCCAGATTGTGGGGGCCACGGAGCCAGATTTGCTCATCACTGCAATGGAAACCCGACTGTACATCTGCCGAATCAATAACCTGCACAAAAACGTCACCTTCTCTAACTGGGTGAGAGTAGAGGTCCATCCGCATATTGCCAAAGGTACAAGCTCTTACTTCCCCCACGTACACAGCCTGTGTGTTAAAGGGCCCATTCCTTCACCTTTTCACTTCCCTGGTCCTTCTCTCATGAACAGAGAGCAACAATATCCGAAGTCCAAAGGTGCAAACAATTTGATGTTTATTGGAGTGAACTTCCAGTAAGCATGATTCCAAGTTCCTTCCTCGGTGTCCCCCTTGCCAGCTCTGATGCCACAGAGCCTTGCCTGTGTCCCTGTTCCCATTCCCTGTTCCCATTCCCCGCCTTAGCAAAACATGATTCCAATTCCCCCCCCCCCGCCGCCGCCCCGGTCCCGAGCCTGATTGACTGCAGACTATATAGTAAAACTTGAGTTCTGCTTATCTATACCTTAACCAGTCATTTTACTGAAATTTAACTAACCAATCCTAACATATTATAAGATGATTATCTAACCAATTATATCCCACTGCTTTAATTGGTTTACACCCAACAAAATTAATTATACAGCAGACAGAAACAATCACAGAACCAGACAGAGTTTATACATACAAACAATAGGGAAGCAGGAACTATAATGATAGAACAACAAAGAAATGAGGATTTCACACCCCAGCTATTGATAAGTGAGTTCTTGCCAGACAGGACACTATCAAACTAAGTTTTCTTTAAATCTTCTAGGCTCTTCTCTTTCTCTGGAGGTGATAGATTGGATCAGCTTTTTAACAGCCCCAAAATGCCTTATTTCAGTGTGACTGGTGAGGACATGACTGGTCATTTCCCAGCTAATGGCTGCCCCTGCTGTTTAGCCTAAGAACAAGGCCTTAGACTATCATAGTGAGAGGCCTATAAACAGGCGGACTGATTCTGATTCTTGTTTTGTACCTCAATAACTAGCTAAGTGATAAGAATAAATTCTTAAAGTATAGGCCTTTGCAGACAGGCCTGAATATCTGTATCCTAACACCACGTCCCTCTAGTGAGAGCTCACCTTCCCTTAGAACACAGAGACCCTCCAGAGGATATCCTCAGTGGAAGCATGCCAGGCCAGCCCATCACATGGTATCAAGGGAAAACTGGCTCCAGCAATGTGATCCTGCCAACCTGCCCAAGTCAGACAGCTGTCTCTGTGCTTCCAAACCATTTAAATCAGTGTCAATATCCCCTGAGTGTGTTGCTCTGGATCTCCATGTCTCCTGTTTATAACACTCACTCCAGAACTCCCAGAGAGTCTTACCCACTGGGCTGTGTGCCCGTATTCAGCAAAAGGATTTGGATAATAGAAAGTCTCTGAAGCTATGAGAGAGGGAGCAAAATTAACACCCTGAACTAACAGATAAAGCGCAAATGGATTACTAGTTAGTGTCTGCCTAATCACCAAATCACAATAGGGAACAGGATAGCCGGCTCCTTACGCACCTATCTACAATGTGTAGGGAAAGAAGCCATGCAGTCATGGGGGACTTCAATCTGAGTGACATATGCTGGTGGTCTCATGCTGCCAGAACTAAAACATCCCTGGAATTTCAAAACATAATAGATGACGATTTCCTAACAAAAAATGTTGCAGCCAGCATGAAGGAATTCTTTATTGGACCTTGTCATAACAGATAAAGAGGAGATGATCACAGGACTAAAAATTAATGATAGCTTAGCTACATGTGTTCATGACTTGATCACATTTATAATGTGCAAATAGAATAAAGTCCAGACCAGTAATATATATATTTGGTGCTTGGGCCAATTTCCCAAAGCTGAAAACAATTATGACCCAAATGAGCTGGGAGGAAGAATTTAATCAGAAAAATGTGAATGATAGTTGGGAATCATTTAGAAAAACCTTATTAAATCCCCCAAAATCCATAATCCCACAACTGAGGAAGAAGGCTGCATTGGTTAAAAAAAACAGCCTGGGTTAGAGGGGAAGTGAAGGCAACTGTAAAAGAAGTTAATATATAACAAATGGAAGAAAGAGGAAATTGATAGTAATGAATATAAATCAGAAGTTGGGAATTGTGGAAAACCAATAAGGAAGCAAGAGATCACAAGGAGAAATTGATGGCCAGCAGAATTAAAAAGAGTAAGAAGGAGTTTTTTGTATATATTAGGAACAAAAAGAATCCTGACAGTGCTATTGGTTGAGTACTAGCTGAAATTGATAGAATTATCAATAATAATGATAATTCTATCAATGATGCAAAGGCAGAAGTGTTCAATAAATACTTCTGTTCTGTATTTGGGGGGGAAAAACAGGTGATGCAGTCTTATCATATAGCCATGAGAACACACTTGCCATTCCACAAGTATCTCAGGAGGATGTTAGACAGAAGCTACTGAAGTTGGCATGGCTACACTTGCAGATGTAGAGCGCTTTGAGTTAAACCACCTTTTGTAGAGTGCAGTAGGGAAAGTGCTGTAGTTTGTCCACACTGACAGCTGACAGTGCACTGGTGTGGCCACATTAGCTGCTCTTGCAACGGCCACAGAGAGCAGTGCATTGTTGTAGCTATCCCAGCATGCAAGTGGCTGCAACATGCTTTTCAAATGGGGGCTGGGAGGTGGAGTGTGACAGGGAGTGTGTTGTGTGTATGTGGGGGCAGAGAGCATGTCAGCATGCTGTCTTGTAAGTTCAGACAGCAGCAGACCTCCCCTTCCCCCCCAACCTCTCTCTCACGCACAGCATTCCACAGTAGTGGTTGCTTTGTCTTGGAGCAGATAAGCATGTCGGCTGTAAGAAACAGAGCTTTCAAAGGGCATATTCAAAACAATGACAAGAGTGGCCACTTGACTTAAGCGGATTATGGGACGTTTCCAGAGGCTGATCAAAGCGCAGTAATGCAACACCTCATTCTCACTGATGCTGGGGCACTCCAACGGGGGTGCATCAAAGGTTATTTTACTCTCCATGATGGAGTACCAGGAGCGCTCTAGTCTTGGAGTCAGAGCACTCTACGTGCCTTGCCAGTGTGGACAGGCAGTGAGCTAGTGTGCCCAAGGCTCCTTTAATGTGCTGTAACTCGCAAGTGTGGCCAAGCCCTTAGACATTTTAAAATTAGCATGTCCAGATGGCTAGCTCTTTTAAAATTCTTGGATGCAAGTTAAGGAGTTCGCTGGACAATTAACACTGATTTTTCATTGTCCGGGAGCACTGGGAAAGTTCCAGAAGAACTTCAATTATTAAAAAGGGTAAATGGGATGACCTGGGTAATTATAGGCCTGTCAGCCTGACGTCGATCCCAGGCAAGATAATGGAGCAGCTGATAGAGGACTCTTAATAAAAAATTAAAGGAGGGTAATGTAATTAATGCAAAAGTTTGGTTGTTAAAGGTAATAATGTTGACATAAAAGACTCTGTAAAGCATTTGACTTGGTACCACCTGACATTTTGATTTATAAAATTAACATGGCATACATTAAATGGATAAAAACTGGCCTACTGGCAGGTCTCAAAATGTAACTGTACGTGGGGAATTGTCATTGAAGAGGTGTGTTTCGAGTGGGGTCCTGCCAGGATTGGGTCTTGGCCTATGCTATTTAATATTTTTATCAATGTTCGGAAAGAAAACAAAATCATCACTGGTAAAGTTTGCAGATGATACAAAAATTGGGGGAATGGTAAATAATGAAGAGGACAGGTCAGTAATTCAGAGTGATCTGGATTGCTTGGTAAACTGGACACAAGCAAACAATATGCAATTTAATAAGGCTAAATGTAAATGTTTACATCTAGCAGCAAAGACTGCAAGCCATATTTACAGGATGGGGGCTCTGTTCTAGGAAGCAATGACTCAGAAAAAGATCTGGGGAGTATGGTGAATAATCAGCTGAACATGAGCTCCTAGTGTGATGCTGAGGCCAAAAGAGTTATTGTGATCCTCGGATGCATAAACAGAGGAATCTCAAGTTGGAGTAGAGAAGTTATTTTACCGCTGTATTTGACACTAATGTGACTACTGCTGGCAAGTTGTGTCTAGTTCTATTGCTCACAATTCAAGAAAGATGTTGATTAATTAGAGAGAGTTCAGAGAAGAGCCATGAGATTTATTAAATGATTAAAAAACATACTGAATAGTGATAAACTAAATAGATCAAGCTCCTACAGTCCAACGAAGAGAAGGTTAAGGGGTGACTTGTTTACAGTCTAAGTATCTACATAGGGAACAAATATTTACTAATAGGTTCTTCAGTCTTGCAGAGAAAGGTCTAACACCATCCAATGGCTAGAAGTTGAAGCTAGACAAATTCAGGCTAGAAATAAGGGGAAAATTTTAGGGGTGTCAAGCAATTAAAAAAATTAATCATGATTAATCATGAGATTAAAAAAATTATTGTGATTAATCCGTTTTAATCGCACTGTTAAACAATAATAGAATATCATTTATTTAAATATTTTGGATGTTTTCTATATTTTCAAATATTGATGTCAATTACAACAGACTACAAAGTGTACAGCGTCACTTTATTTTTGATTACAAATATTTACACTGTAAAAATAAAAGAAAACTTATTTCAATTCACTTTATACAATCTCTTTCATGAAAGTTGAATTTACAAATGTAGAATTATTATTATTATTTTTATATAACTCCCTTCAGCTGAGTGAGCCCAGCCCCTGTTTGCAAGGGAGGGTGGATTTTACCTCAGGGACTTGGCCTGCAGCAGGGGAGAGGAAGCGGGTGCAGGGAGGCTGAGCCCACCAGGGCCCTATTCTCTATGGCAGTGTTTCTCAAACTTTTTGTGCTGGTGATCCCATTTGGACTTTAACAAAAAAAAATGGTGACCCCCTCCTTTCAGCCCCCCTTAGGGTTCCTGGCTCTGACCCCCTACAAGCTCCTGGCTGGTGCTTCAGCCCCTCACCACAGATGCCTCCCTCTCCACCCAGATCTATGCAATTAACTCATTAAAAAATGAACGTATTAATTTTGTTTTCAGTTAATCACAGGTGTTAACTGTGATTGACAGCCTTAGTGAATTTTTAACAGTGAGGGTAATTAACCATTGGAACAATTTACCAAGGGTTGTGGTGGATTCTCCATCACTGGCAATTTTTCAGTCAAGACTGGCTGTTTTTCTAAAAGCTCTGCTCTAGGGATTGTTTTGGGGCAGTTCTCTGGCCTATGCTCTATAGGAGGTCAGACTAGATAACCACAGTTGTCCCTTCTCCCCTTGGAATCTATGAATGCCAGGCATAAATTCCTTTAAATCTTATGTGGAAGATGAGCATGCGTCAGGGCCTGGGGTACCACTGAGGGTGGTGGTGTGTTCATCTTGATGGAAGGTGGGTGTTGCAGACTGTGCCATGAGCTGTTCTAGGGAGGTGGGGTGGGGTAGGGTAGAAGATGTAATTCCAGAAACTGCATAGTGGATGGAGAGGGCTTGCTAGGGGGTAGCTAAAGCATTTGAAAGGCATGGCATGCCTTAGAGGGGAAGCAAAACACATGGAGAGAGTTCACACTTCTGGATTTTAGTGCATACTCCTGATTTGAGGAGCCATTCATCCTCTTTCATCACACTGTAACAAAGAAATGCTCTCTAATTCAGTTGTAATGTTGCTTTCCAGGCCTGCTCCCTGAGCTGTGGCAAGGAGAACCTGTCGTAGTCCTCAATCCCACTGCACCAGAGGTAAAGGTGGGCAAGCCACTTCAGCTGCAGTGTGCTGCTCTGGGGGTGCCAGCCCCACACTACCAGTGGTACCACAATGGGACCCCCATGAAGCATCAGAAGAAGAAGAAACTCTTGGTAACATTGTCTTTAGGTGGTTCATAAGCTTTGTCTTAGTGTAATGGTGTAGGGAGGGGAAGAGAGTGTTCATGGCTGGGCTCTGAGCAGAAGAGAACTTCCCCCATCCCAGTCAGCCACAAGAAAGCACAAGAAAGGTTTCTGGAATAGGCATTAATGACCTATGAGTGGCTGATATTCTACCCCCAGGTGACTCTGCTTTTCTCCAGCCATATGGGACATGTCTCACAGGGTAGCTGGGACATCCCTCAGCTTCCAGGGCTTTAGTTTATGCAATCAAGCAAAATTACATGCAAAGTCACCACACCCTGCCTCTTTGGCCTTAGAGAAACCACCTTGAATTGGGTCAAGTTTCTCTGCAAAGCAAGCTGTAAGCTCTTTGCACTGTTTGGGTCTCTATGGTTGGGAGGACACAGACCAGGTACCCGCTCTATTCCTTGGGTGGCTGTGACTTTGCAGAGTCTGTGTCTAAGGGTACGTCTACACTGCACGATTATTTCGAATTAGCTTAAACCGATATTACAAAACAGATCTAATAAAATCGGTTTAGCGCGTCCACAGTGGGATCATCATTGAAATCGATTTTTTGCATCCATGGTCCCAAAGCTACCATCATTTCAGGAGCGGTGCAATGTGTAGTGTTCCTCAGCTATCCATAAGTTCCCACTTCCGGGTAGAGCACAGTGCCTGATGGGGCAGACATTGCCCCCCTGGGTGGTGGCTGGGTAACAGCCTCACCCCCCCTTGTGAAGGCAGCAGACAACCCTGTTGGCGCCTTTTTCCCGGAGTGCATTGAGCAACGCCATAGCAACAGCAAACATGGCCCTGAGATCAAAACAGTATCCTGACTGTTGTCAACCCTCGCGTACTCCTCTGCCAGCAGTCATTCCATACACAGAGGTTACATTTACAGTACTCAGATCTTTATTTCTCTCTTAACCGTCCCTGGGGGGGGGGGGGAAGAAGACTGATGAGCCTGGTTCGTGAACCACGCAAGACACCTATCGTGTATTAAGCTCAGACATTGGCGCTCAGCCAAGAATGCAAATGTTTCTCAGAGACGGCTGTGGAGACTGGTAGCTGAGTCCTCTTACCCCCTCCCGTCCATGAGCCATCCGTTTGAGTCTCTGGCGTCCCGTTACGTTGTCACTGTGCATGATCTCTCTACTCAGTCCGCTTGTGTAGTAGCTGGCAGACCTAGGAGTTTTTATTTATTATTGCAGTAAGACTGTACTTCGGCCACTTTCTCATTAGATTGCTCTATCGGAGCACACAATGATAAAAACTAAAGATATATTGAGATCTTAATCGGCGATATCATTGGGCGATGCATCCACATTCTAGGGATAGCTTCCGGTAAGGTTCTAGGGAGTGGCTGGCGAGGAACGCCTTATTGCATTTAAACTCGCTGACTGTTGTAAATCCTATCTCAGCCATTGCGGAGCGCATTGGCGCCAAGTACCTGCAGAGCGTCTGGGGTATGCACAGCAGGTGCTAGAAGGCCAGTAGATATGTCACTGGTTCTCAAACAAAGGCAGGTGGCGTTCTGTAGGCCCCAGGCATTGGTTCCCATGGTATATTTTCTAAGTATCACAGCGACCCAGATGGTAACTTCAGCCACCGCTCGAGTTCGGATTGCGACGAGACCAGCATTGCGCCAGTGAGTGCTCGACCTGAGTGTGCCAAGGAGAGCGTCTACGGCTGATGGCAATAAATGTCGATTTCCACCACACCCATCCACCCAACACCAACACGATACCTACATATGCAGTTATACTAGGCATTCGCACATAATTTAGCCGCTACTCAATATAACTGAATATCAGAGCTTCGGGAGGAGAGTTCTACACCTAGTATTCCAACATTCGCATTTACGGAGAAGGGAGGCAAGGATATAAACACATCTTCCACGAACAATAATGTATGACAGTAGTAACTCAAGCCAACGTCTTTAGCCAACGTGCTGGTGAACGTGATCCATTTTTCTTGGGCTATCATAGTATGAGAGAGCTTTTTTGTTTACAGAGGGACAATGGAGTGCATTCCCAGTCTGGCCAAGCTTCTGTCTCTAGACCGAGCATTGCAAATTCGTCTGTATACGTAATCTCCGATCCCATTCTTAAAGAGGTACACCGCTTGCATCTACATAAAGGACTTGTTAAGATCACATTACAGCATGCTCTAGTGCCACCTGCAGATAGTCTTGAGCTCATCAAAATCGATGTATATAAGCGCTGAGTTAATTATAGAAGAGGTGTAACTAGAGCTCCATGTCTGCATCGAGCAAACACACAAATAGTTGACAGAGCCCCTTGGCGACCTCCATGAGGGAGAGACATAAATCCAAGTAAATCTAGTCCGGGACATAAGCTTTGTGGGCTAGTAACCCACTTTAGGTTTATAGCCCATGAATAGAGAGTACTTGCCGCGAAGCTATCTAGTCCCCCGGATTAGACTCCACTTACAGCGGTGTACCACGAGGAACACGACCTTCATTAGCATTTTATGAGCGGGCGAGCTACTGCACTCGGAGAGAGGGACACCATAGGATAACAAAACAACAACGTGACTCACAGCCACTCAGTTGTCAGCAGGCACCTGAGTCACTCCCTTGACGCGATTAGCTGATCCAGTCTCATGCTCTTACACTGGTTGCATCTGCAATCTTTGCAGGAAACTCCCTGAGCATTCGAACCCTTGCCTTCTCTTCCTGCTCAACAGAGAGGCAGATCTCTGTATTTGGTGGTTTAGCCATCATGGCCAAGTCACAATTCCCTCCTTCCAGGGTTTCAAAGGGTACATCTACCCTACGGCGATTATCTCGATTTTACATAAACCGTTTTTTAAAACCGATGTATAAAGTTGAGTGCAACGCACCCACTAACAATTATTTCGGCGGTGTGCGTCAGTACGCGAGGCTACGTCATTCCGGACCATTGCACTGTGGTAGCTATCCCGTAATTCCATAGTTCCCACCATCTCCCTGCCCATCTGATTCTGGGTGAGATCCCAATGCAAAAACAGTGTCGTGGTGATCTCTGGGTAATGTGTCACTCAACTCCTCCTCTGTGACAGAACAGCAGACAATCATTTCGCGCGCTTCTTTGCCGTGCATTGCTGAGACCCCATATGCATCAACCATACAGCCCTTTAGCTTTTGTCCACTACACTGTAATTCGCTGGATCTACAACAGCACATTCATTTCCCTTTGCAAGGTACGCAGAGGACAGTTACCAGCTACATCACCGTCTAATTGGAAATTGGCGATGACGTTACATATCATCTTGTAACCTGTCTGCTGCTGTCTGGGTGCTCCTGGCTGGCGTCACTGGGTCAGCCGGGAAGGCGAGATCGGACAAAATGCGAATGACTCCCAGGTCATTCCTTCATTATCTTTTGGATCTAAAATATCAGTACTGCCAGAATCATGGGGCAAGTGTACTAAGAAACAGAGACACGCCGCTCCGGGTCAGGCCCAGAGTTCCGCAGAAAATGATGAGCCATCTAGGTTGCCCTGCACACCCCACACCTGCTTCCCTCCTCGCCCAACCTCTTGGCTAATAGCCGTTGCAGTGTCTCCCTCCATTGGTGATGAAATAAAGAATGCAGGGTAATAAGAAATCACGACTTTTATGATAGAATGAGAGGGGAGGCAGCCTCCGCGCTCATCGATAGTCCAGGCAGCTACAGATTCTTCATTAGACATAAAGGGAGGCGAGGACGTCGCCCAGTTGCTATGATGAGGACGGTTTCAATTCTTTTGCACTACGTCTGCGGAGAATGACGCAGGATCATCTCCATTGTTGCCCAGGCACCCTAGCCGACCTCACGCGAGGCCAGCCGAGAACTCACGGGACGATGCAGGACGGTTTTTTCACCATTTTGTTGCCATCTGACATCAGAAGAGGGGAGGGCATGCTGCTGTGTTCAGCGCCGACGCAACGTCCTAACCGGCAGGCAATGCAGGTAGACATACAGTGATGCGAAAAAAGGGAGAAACGATTTTTTCCCTTTTCTTCATGGGTGGAGGGAGTAAATTGATCAGATAACTTGAACCACTGGACCATATTTTGTACCCTCGGCGTATTGGGAGCTCAGCCAGAATGCACAGTCTTTTCGAGAGTGCGAGGACTGTGGGATTAGCTGAGTCTCAGTCCGCCTCCCTCCATGACGTCCATTTGATTCTTTGGCTTTCCGTTCACTTGTCACGGCAGCACTAGTGTTGATCCCTGCTGTGGCCTCTGTCTGGAGATATTTCAAAATGCTTTGCATTTGTCTTCTGGAACGGAGTCCTGATGAGAATTTTCTCCCCTAGCGTAGTCCCCTATCTCACTAATCCGTGCTGAGTCAGCGCTGCCTTGCTGTGAAGAAGAATTCAAGTTTGCGGGACTTGTTCTGTTACCTGGCGAGTGCATCTGAGTTCATGGCTTTCCAGAGCGGTCACAATGGTGCACTGTGGGATACCGCCCGGAGGCCAATACCGTCGAATTGCGGCCACACTAACCCTAATCTGACATGGCAATACCGATTTCAGCACTACTCCCCTCGTTGGGGAGGAGTACAGAAATCAGTTTTAAGATCCCTTTATATCGATATAAAGGGCTTCGTTGTATGGACGGGTGCAGGATTAAATCAGTTTAACGCAACTAAATTCGGTAAAAACGCGTAGTGTAGACCAGGCCAAAGTCTCTTCTTATGAACAGGCTCAGGCAGCCTGTTCATTCACTGCCCAGCCAGTGTCACTTCCCCAGTGGCTGGCAGGGGAACCTAGGGTTGCCTTCTACTCCAGTTTAGGGACCCTCTAATCAGCAGCCATGGTCTGTTCCATTCTGACCCTTAGTGCTTCTTCCCTAACCGACTGGCTGGCTCCCTCCTCTGTGGTTACCAGCCCTCAAACTCCCTCCTTCCAGGGAATGACTGTAGGCTGCTTTGACTCTGTAGTTCCCAAACACCCCTCCCTTCTTCCCAAAAGTGACTGCAGCCTCTGGTTTCCTCTCATCAGCCAGCTTCCTGTCTTTATAAACCCCACCCAGCTCATTTCTCCTCAGCTGTGCTTCCTCATTATTCAGTGAGGGGATTACTTAAGCCACTTGATTCTCCTCAGTTGTGGCCTGTCTGGTTAATTAGCCCCTTCTTAGCCTACATTAACTCTTTCAGGGCAAGTGTGGGGTGAACAAGGCAGGACACCAGGACATTGTCCTTTCTTTAACCCTTTTCTAACTAGTCTCTCTCAACAGATAAGCAGAAGTCGACACTATTTTGGGGTGACTCAGTTACTGGGTGCCCAATTTAAGAGACACTTTGGGCCTGATTTTTGGGAGGTCCTGAGCAGCCTGGAGCTGTGGGTGTTCAGCACCTCTGGCAAGTAGGTTGGTCTCCTGTGAATTCTGTCCATTAGATGTAGTACAGGTTTAGAATCAGACCATCAATGCATCTCATTGTCCTTCTAGTCTGAGTAGGAAACCTCCCATCATTACAGCTTGCAGACATGCACGAATCTCCCTACCAGTAGCCCTGAAACACTTTTTATAGTGGAGATGCTGGAAATCAGCAAAACTGCAAAGCAGTGGTCCCCAAAGTTCTTACCTCATGCCCCCATCCCCTTTACCCCTGTCTGTGCCTCCCCTCCCCCGCTGCCTCTAGAGTTCAGGCTGGAAAAAGGACCGGGACTCTGAGAGGGGGGGATGCGGACAGTGTAAGGGGGCAGGGGCAGAGCTGGCAGCTGGGACTCTGAGTGTGGAGGCCAGAAGCAAAGCCCCAAGCACAGTGCCAGGAGCTGAGCCCTGGGTGCGGGACCAGCAATGGGACCCTGGGTGTGGGCCCAGGAACAGAGCCCCAGGTGTGGGGCCAGGAGCTGGGACCCCACGTGCGAGGTTGGGAGCAAAACCCTGGGTGTGGGACTGGCAGTGGGACCCTGGGTGACCGGGTGGGCCCAGAAGCAGAGCCCTGGGTGTGGGGCCAGGAGCTGGTACCCCATGTGCAAGGTTGGGAGCAGAGCCCTGGGTGTGGGACCAGCAGCCAGGATCCCAGGTGTGGGGCCAGAAGCAGAGCCCCGTGTAAAACCTGGGGGTGCTGCAGCACCCCACCACACTCCTAGTTCTCACACCTATGCTCCCCATTGCAGAGTGTGGCTGTGATAGTGAGTCTTAGCGAGGCAGGGTGGGCTTCATTTGAGGCAATGGCACAGGACTCAGGAGATCTGCCTTCACTCCCTGGTTCTGCCATAGATTCCCTGTATAGATGTGGCCAAGTCTCTGTGTAATTCTCCCTTGCCTATATGGACTGCAGGCTCTTTGGGACACACACTATGAGTAAGGCTGTGAGTTTGTTGCAGAAGTCACAGAAGTCACAGATTTCTTGACACTCTGTGACCTCCATGATTTCTGCAGCAGCTAGTGCACCTGGCTCAGGGGCAGTTCAGGCAAGCCCCTGCACCAGGGACACTGGCTCTGATGGGGCGGTCTTGGGCCCCCACGGCAACCCCCCCAGCAGCAGAATTTGGGTGTGGGAGGGGGCAGGGGTTGGGGCATGGGACAGGTGTGGCGGGCTCTGGGCAGCACTTACCTGGGGGGCTTGCACTTACCTGCTCAGCTGCTAGGCGGAGGCGTGGCTAGGCAGCTCTGCATGCTGACTTCGCCCAGAGCACTGGCTTCGCAGCTCCAATTGGCCGGAAACCATGGCCAATGGCAGCTGCGGGGGCAGTGCCTGCAGGTGCCAGTCTTAGTGGGGGTCCCGGACTGTGCGCTGCCAACTGGCCTCCCCCACCCCCAGAAGCCAGGTCACCCTCTCCCAGCACCTGCAGAGCCCCTGGGCAGTCCCTCCCACACCCCTCCAATTTTTATTCCCTGGTATTTTAAGTAAAAGTCATGGACAGGCCATGGGCCGTGAATTTTTGTTTACTGTCCGTGCCCTGTCTGTGACTTTTACTAAAAATACCCATGACTAAAATGTAGCCTTAATTGTGAGACCTGATAAGTAATAGTGAGAGGCTTTGGGGCAGTGGGTACTTGGCAGCTGTAATCTGGGGACACAAACTCCAGGTGAAAACGATTTGATGCTACCATCAATCTCTTCAGATCAACTCTGCGAAGCTGAGTGACTCTGGCACATACCTTTGCTGTGCAGCCAATGGCCAAGGGGAACACTGGACTGATGCCCTGGAGATTCACGTAGGTGAGCAGATCTAATTCACATCCTGCTGTGTTACAAATGGGTGTTCAGTTTGAAAGATAATAGGAGAGGCCAGGTTTCAGAGCAGTGACCTGGAGGGTACCACTGTGTTATCTCAGGGCCAGCGTAGATGTGGCCTATGAGGGTAAGTGTAAGACTGAGCGCCATGGGGTTGGGTGATCCAGCATGTGGGCTTTGACCCTGACTCCCTCTCTGGCCTTGGGTAAGCCAGGTTGGCCAACATCAGCAAAAGGGGCTGGTAATTCTGTGAGCCCATTTTTAGACTCTTTATGCACACCTGAAAACAGGAGTCCCAGAAATCAATGGCCACTGTTGAAACTTCGGCTTTTAACTTCTCTGTCTCAGTTTCCTGATCTGAAAAATGTGGGTGATGCCTATCTACTCCTGGGGTCCTGGGCAGATGAGACAGGGTTTGGAGTAATATCAGGGCAACTCTTTCTGAGCCAAGAACGCTCTTTGTAGCTGTAGCAACTCGACGTCCCACGGGCCACAGAGAATTCAGAGGTGTCCTGGCAATGTCTGTCACAGAGACAGCCTGTAGAATGATTTCTCATGCCCAGTAAATACCTTGACTTGAAGCAGTTGCCTCAGTGAAGCAGCATCAGCTCATTCGAACTGAGAAAGTAGCTGTCTACCAGCCCCTGCTGATATACCACTCAGAGCAGAGATAATGGCATTCCTGGAATTCCATGAGAAGGGGAGAGTTTTAAATTTAGCCCAGGAAGTGGAATCTATAAGGCTAAAAAATAACGTCTGTGCTGCCACTCAGACAAGGAATGTGCCTCTTAGTCCAGTAACAAAGAGATCGAAATGCAAATTTTTTTAACACGAGCATAGTTTGGCAGGCAGGGGGCTGCACTGTCCCCCCAAACTGCAAGCCTCGGGCAGGCACAGAGCGGGACCAGCAAGGGCTGTGCTTCATGGCAGGGGAGCTGATAAACTGATTAGCTCCCACCACTGGGACGCATAGCATGTGCCAGTGGCACCAACCTCTTCCTGGTGTAGGGGGCTGAGGTGGGTCTTAGCTCCTTTCTGTGACCCCAGCCCTGCTCCTCCTCTTCCCCTGGAGGCCCCGCCCCCTGGCCAGGCCGCAAGCTCAAGCCGAGGGGTAAGAGTTGCCCAGGAAGCCCAGGCCACTGTGGGGAGCCCTGGACCCTCCACCTGTCCTGGGTGGGGTGTCAGGGTGCCTGACAGCAGCCCCTGGCCCACGTCCCCACCCCATAGCAGGGCCTCAGGGGGAAGATGAGGAACAGGGCATGGGGACACAGAGAGGGGTGGGGCCTCAAGGGAAGAAGAGGAGCAGGAGTGGGGCCTCGGAGGGAAGAGAAGGAGTGGGGGGGGGCCTCATGGGCCCCCCACTTCTACTGAGGTTCCGTTGGATAACTCCCCAGTTGTGGGGAAGTCCAGGAACTAATTTGTATCCACTGTAACTCAGAGCAGCCTCACCGCTGAACTGGCCATGCCCTAGCCAGACCCCTGGTACTGGCCATGCCTTTTGCCTGGGGTTTGAGGCAATGGTGCCATAAGGATGGCTATGCCCGATCTGCCTCAGCTGGGGAGTCTCCCATGCCGGGGGAGTCCTGCCCCTTTGCCATGCAAATGTGCAGACTATGGAAGCTAGCCCACTGTCCCCACCATCTCAGTTACTGATGGAGCCGTCACAGGGTGCAGGATGTGGTGAAACAGAGCACTGCACATATTCAAACAAACTGAAACAAGTAACAACTGCCCTAACCTATACGACAGAGCCCGTGCCCACAAGACTGCCAGAGAGAGATGGGGACAAATGGGCTATTTCAGAGGGAAGTGTACGGAGTCAGACTCCCACCCCATACAATTAGAATAGTCACCACCCGACACGTTCAAACTCATGAGTCAGTCCCCCCACCCCCCAATCATAAGATTGACTTAAAAATCATTTATAAAATGATTTACAAAATAATAAATGTGGTAGTGACCGAACGCACCCTGTATTCATACCCTACACGTTATGGTAATAATCTCTGTACAAAATATGCCTCATGAGGTATTATTTGAAAACGAAAGGCTCACTGGTGTGTGTCAGTGAGTGAGGCGTGCTATCCTGCTGGATTCAGATTATCATTCTAAACCACGTGACAAGATGGGTCACCAAATAGCTAAGCCAGTATTTGTCAGCCAGTGGGTCACTAAAGGCAGTTGTGGGGAGCTGTAAAGGTGCTGGGCCGGGGCTCAACCCTCCCTGGGGAGGAGGGGAGCCACACCGGCCTCACTGCATGTCGTCTGCGTCGGCCCTTTCTTCAGGGCTGACCGACGCAGCACAGTCGCTCGGGGCTCCGGCCTTCTGCTACAGGGCTGAGCAACAAGAAAGTCAGTTCCGGACCCCAGGTCCTCAGTCTCGGGGCTGAGGGCCCCCAGTGTTCAAGCAGCTCGAGCCCGTTGGGGCAGGATCGAGCAGTGATACAGTTTAAAGGGGCCCAGCCCTTGGTTCAGGCGGGGCACCAAACACACAGTTACTGAGGCTCAGACCCTCTTGGCTCAGGGCTGAGCAGACAACAGTTCAGGCCGCTCGGGTCCTTTGGTGCAGGACCGAGCAGTCGTACAGTGAGAGGGGCCCAGCCCTTGATTCGGGCGGGGCACCAAGCACAAAGTTACAGAGGCTCAGGCCCTCTTGGCTCAGGGCCGAGCAAACAAACACTAGACTTAATGGCCTCCTCAGGCCGGGGAGAGGGGGATTCTGCCACCCAAGGACGGGTGGCAGGGGGAACGCAGGCCCACCCACCCCTCTGCGTTCCAGCCCGGGGCCCTAGTAGCAGCTATCACCGCTAATGGTTAGTGGGGTTCCTGACTGCAACACACTGACATGGGTTCAGGTATGTTTGCAGCTGGACTGGAGTCGGCTGCCCCCGGGCTACTTCCAATTTCCCCCTCTGGGTCTACCTGGTCTGGGGCGTCAGCCCCTGGGAAGTCCAGTAGCATGGGCCCCTCCCGGCCGGGGCTGGGCGGTAGGTCCGCAGTACCTCTGGGAAGTCCGGCCAAGCCTGTTCCAGGGGTTCCTCGGGGTAACAGCAGGGACGGGGCGGTTCCAGCATCTCCTTCTCATAGCGGTCACAGGGAAGCTGTGGTAGCTCCTCGTCGTAGCGGGCGTGGGGAAGCTCCAGCTCGTCAGGGCAGCTGCCCTGGGCCTCAGCAGCTTCCCAGGCACAAGCACCCTCTGACAGGTCTGCTCCCGACAGCGGCGGGGCTCCAACTGAGCGACGCCGGCAGGCTTTTATACTTCCGGGTCGCCTTCTGACCCTCTGAGGGGCGGGCCCACTGCCCTGTGGCCCCGCCCCTTTTGGCATCTGGCGGGGCTTGACCCTCCCTGGAGAGGATGGGAACCACACCGCCTCGCTACAGGGGCACAAGTCTAAAGAAAAGAAAATCTCCCGCTCCCTGCCCCCGCTTACCCTGCACAGTCGAGTGCTCCCCATCAACCTCTCAAAACACAGACACAACTCAGTTATCTAGGCTTATTCTTGTTAGCACTGGAACCCTTTTTTCTCTGACTTTTGTAATAAATATGAAGAGGTCAGGCACATTTTTTACTTTGAATACAGGGTTGCCAGCCTGAAAAGGCTGAGAACTGCTGGCCTGAGCAATTTGGGCTGGAGGCTGATGTGGTTGGAGATTTTGATTTTGTTTTTCTTTTCCTTTGCCATTCGGAGAGCAGATAGTTGCACAGGCAGAGAGTAGCAGCCCAGGGGCAGGGGCAGGGGCAGTTCCTAGCAGGATGCCCTGAATATGGAGAAGGGCTAGACTACAGGCTCTTCCCCTTCATCCTGCCACCTGCCCCTCTGCCATTTCCAACTTTCCACCCTCAGCCCCCTCCTGCCCCTCTTCTGACCTTCTTTCCACCAGACTACCAGGCTGCTGCCACCAACCCCTTGTCTCCCTCCCTCTCGGAGTCTGACCCTGCTTCTCTGCCTTCCTTGCCAATCCATTCCTGACCTTTGCCTTGGGGGGAATTCAGCTTCCATGCACCCACCTTCCCACCCTCCCCTCCTCACTTTGCCTCACACACCACAGGGGGACTGGTTTTCAAGGAGTGAGTACTCAGCCCTTGCTGGAAACCAAGCTCCTTTCAGGATGTCCGCTGAATATCCAAAATGCCTAGTTATTTTTGAGAAGCTAGGCCAGTATCTTTAGGGCGAGGCTGGTTTGCTAGAGGGCCTATGCATGGGGCAGCAAGTAGCTGCTACCCCTGGGGCAGGGCAGGGAAGGAATGGTGCTCTTGGGAGGCACAGTTCCGCCTGCCTTCCCCTTGTGCCAGGGCTAGTAATGTTCAATGATCCCAGAAACTCGGAGCTATGCTGGCTGACATATTGGGGGTAAAGCTGGGCCCTGCTCCACCCGTCCCCTTGGTGCAGAGTAGCAGGCATCACTGACTTACTCCTGTGTAACATGAAAGCTCAATGCCTCCAGCCTGGCCTTGGGCTTCTCACCCCTTCGCTGTTCTGTGTCAGAACAGAGTGCGGAGCTGTTAGATCCAGCGTTATATTGGGAAAAGGGGGCTGTTTAATCAGGGACTGTTGGTGTTAGACGACTTTGTGCTTGGGGGTTGATTTCTTCCCTGTCTTTTTGCAGGTACGTGTCTGGCAGATCCATTTTTCGGTGAGTGCTGTGTTTGTCTCTTCCTGTCAAAACAAACCTGTGTCCAAAGTGCAATGAAGCTGTAACTAATTTTGATTGAAACGCTACTCCCAGAGGACCCAGCGCCTCTCCTCTGCTCTAACCTTGGTGCATTTGTCAAATACAGCTGTACAAACAGACTATGCCAGGCACCTCTCCCCCATAGCCAGCATGTACCATCTCACACCACAGTCTCACACATAAAGTAGGAAACATCAGTTCTTTGAGTGACTGTACATGTCCATTCCACTGCCGGTGTGCATGCTTCCCAAGAACCAGGGCCAGAGATTTTTCCCTTAGCGGTACCCATCAAAGTGGCACATGCGTCCTCAGCAATCCTATGCTGTTGCACAGTGATAAAAAGGGTGGAGCTGCCTCTGACCACTCTAAGTTCCTTCTCCACACCCATGATCAGTAGTCAGAGTGCATGGGCTTGCTGCTGCAAGTTTCTCCCTTTATAAAGTTAGTGGTATTCATTAGTGTTAGATTAGTGTAGGTTTTCTGAGTTATTTTTTCTTGGAGCATGGGTTCCCCCTTACTCATAGGGTACTGATGCCTTGTACCAGGGTATGCCTCAGTTGTGGTGCACATGTAGAGCCTTCTCCCATGTTCCACCTACCTAAAGTGCCTCAGTGAGGGTCATATTCGAGGCCACTTCCAGATGTGCAGGGACTTTAAACCAGGAACTAAAAAGGGCATGGTGGTGAGAATGTATTCCATCCTCCTGCAGGACAGAGGATTTTATCCTGCATACGCCTGCACTATGATGTTGCCAAGGTGCCCTCTCCACGCAGCGTGGCAGCACTCTGCAAAATGTCAAGCAGCTTCCACAGCTTTTTTGGACCAAGTACCTAGAGCAGACATTTGTAAAGCTGCAACTTGGTCATGGGTACATACCTGTATTACACATTGTGCTATATCTCGGCATTCCAGAGACAATGCCAGGATGTGCAGATCTTTAGTCATTGTTCAGATTGACTTCGATTGAACCCACCTCCAGATTGAAATGTGTGTGAGTCACCTGAAGTGGAATGGACAGGGGCAATCACTTGAAGAAGGAAAAAACGGTTATTAACTTGTTCTGTAATTGCTGTTCTTCAGTAACTGCTGTCCATGTCCATTTCATGGCCCACCCTCCTCCCCCTCTCTATTGGAGTCTGTCTGGTAAGAAGGAACTGAGGAAAGTTCTGAGTGGCTCTACCCACAGTAGTATGAAGAGATTGAGGATGCATGCGTTGCCCTGACAGGTAGAGCTAAGGGAAAAATCTCTGATTCTGGTGTACTGGGCGCGCACACACCTGAAGTGGAATTGACACATGCAACACATCTCAAAGAACAACAATTATAGAATAGGTTAATAACCCTGTGGGGCAAATCCAGAGCACAGTGGACAGTGGAACTAGATGGGTCAGGCAGGGCCGGCGCTTCCATTAGGCGACCCTAGAGCGCCAGATTCAGGGGGTGGCATTTTGTGCGCTCCCCACGGGGCGCACGGGAGCTTCCAGTTCTGCTCCCATCGCACCACAGAAGAAGGACTTTCTGCCAACGTGCCGCGGAAAACAGCTGCAGGCAATTGAGCAGCTCTATGACTGATGCTGTTGCCTGTGGCATTTCGGCGGAGGGTCCTTCTTTGGCTGCGTGATGGAAGTGGAACCGGAAGCTCCCGCGGACCCTGTGGGGAGCACGCAAAATGCCGCCCCCCTGAATTCTGCCTAGGGCGCCAGATACTCTGGCGCCGCTCCTGGGGTCAGGCCCTGGGGTAGATGCATGGGGCAGGGTGCAGGAGTCTTTCCCCTGTAGAGCCCAGTCTGTGGCCTTTGTGCCCTCACCTTTCCTGTGGCTTCTCTGGCCTTTTTCCACACTATGTGCTGCCATGCAGGGAGGAGAGTTCTGGGCCATGCAGGGAGTTTATGTACCAAATCCTACCCCCCTTATGTAGTGGGACTGTCCCTGTTCAGTCCTGACTGGAACGGGGCAGAACATGTCCCTAAAAGAACAATTAGACCTCTGCTTCCGCCACCCCACTTCCTGGGATGCTTCCTGATCAAACAGCCTCGAGGAGTCCTGCAGTTTATATATAACATTTATTAACCAGCAGAACCCATTCCAGGAGCTTTGGATGTTGGTAGATCAGTCAAGGGCCTTGCTCCTTGCTTAGACACTTACATCTTTGCTTGTCACTTGATATTTCTGCTAGCAACAGACAAGGTCGCACTTTTGGTGGGCAACAACCATTACTGGAATCATCCGCACCTGATGGCTCCCATCACTGATGTGTTTGAACTCAGCCTTCTCCTAAAGCGACTGGGATTCCGGGTGGTCTCCCTCCTGGACCTGAATAAGGCAGAGATGCTGATAGCTGTCAATCAGTTCCTGCAGCTCCTGGGGAAAGGAGTCTATGGTAAGTTGCTACCTGAGAAGCATTCCAAAGCCACCTTCACCGAGTACAGACCAAGCAGACAGCCACCATGGGCAGCAAACCAGAGAGCAGTTAGCAGTGGTCATTATTATTGTAGGGAGTGTGGCAGTGAGCTCTGTATTAAGGTTGCCTTACATTTTCCTTATACAAATTGTTCCGATTGTTGGGTAGGATTTTTTTGTTTTATTTTTGTTTTTTAAAGCTCTAGATCCTCTATGGTTTGCAGCAGGACTTTCTCCCATCAAATTATCCTTTGGCCCAGGGGAAGATGCACTGGGCAGGGAAGCTGGGAAATCATCATTCTTCTACAGATTGGTGTTAATCACTGTGCCTTTGTCACGGAGTCACAGGCCCCGTGCTCTCTCGACTCCGTATGATCCCTGGGAGGCACCCCCTTCAGTGTGACAGCCCTTGTCAGGGGTCACACTCACTCTTGGGGGTTAAGTCCTGGGCTCCACCACCTCCTGGAGCTGCACCTCTCTGAGCTTTCAGCATGTCTGTCTCTCTCCATGAGTCTCTTCAGGGAGTCCACTCACTCTGCACCCTTGGGGTGCACACCCAGAGGTAGCAATGTAGCCCTGATCTCTAGACTTCAGTAACTCTCAGCCAGCATAAAACAGAAGCATTTACTGAACATCTGAATACAGCACAGGAAGTTCTCAGGGCCGTTGAGCCTAGAAAGTCCCAGTACCATCCAACTGAGTCTGTCCCAGTCCAGGTGGGCTCAGGCTGGTCTTTGTCCCCAGTCCAAAAGCAACCTCCTTCCAGCTGACCATCCTATATCACCTCCCCAACAGCCTCTCCTCCGTCCTTTATCTTCTTTCCTAGACAAACAGATCACCGGGGCCCTCTCTCCTCTGCCCTTTGTCCTCCCACTGGCCAGAACCAGCTGGTTTCCAAGCTGAGGTGGGTCTCTGGGTCACCCGTTGCTACATTCCACTGTGTCCAGGCGGTTGTCTGGGGTCCAGGCTGCTAGGTGAGGTCATACCTGGTCCTCTGCAACAGCAAACACCCTCTCCTACCACTTCATTAAACATGCAGCATGCAAACCATTAAAACAATTCCCTGCTTCATCACAGCCCTTCACAAACCATTGAGAAGTTACATGAGCTGGGAACAGAACCAGTTCTCCTATGGTAGCCTCAACTCTTACCCACATTTTTGCACTTGGCTATACTGTCAGCAAAACAGGGCTAAGCATGCATATTTAACCCACTAGTGGCTGGTGCACAAAGTATGATAGTAGTCTGCTGCTTCTTGATGGAGGTCGCCCTTTAGCTCAAGTCATCCAGCTCTGTGGTGCAATTTTGAAAGTTGGGGGAGCAAACGCTGCTTATAATGGGGCAGGGGTTGTGCTGTACAGGAGATCAGACAAGAAGGTCACAATGGTCTCTTCTGGCCTTGGAATCTGTGAACTCAGCCCCCTTGTGTGCATGCATGATGATACAGTTTCTAAATATATGATCACAGGCTGTTTTTCAACAGACCCCCTGTCTCATTCAGAGCAGGCTGGAGCTGCTCTGGGGATGAATTAGGGCAGTGTAGTGAAGGAGGCTGTTGACTGTAGGATCCCTGCCTCATTGGTTGCAGAAGTTGAAAGGTGTGTAGTGAATTTAGCTATGGTGTAACTGCTACCCAGAAGAGCTGGGATTTATTGCCAGCTTTGCCACAGAGCTCCTGTATGGTGCTAGGAACTCATTTAAACCACAGTTTTCATAGCTGGACACAAATTGTCAGTTCCTCCTTTTCTGGGTGCCCACCTTGAAACACCTGGTGTTTGGTTTGCAGAAGTGCTGCAACTGAAGTCAATTAGAGCTGCACTTTAAAGCTGTAAAGTGCTACAGAAATGCTCAGACTTTGGGAAATGCAGTCCTTTGGTGTCTCAGTTTGGGAACCCAAAATTAGTGGACACTTTTGACTTTAACCCCTCTATACCTCAGTTCCGCATGTGTAAATTCATGCTGTGTTATCTCATGTGAGGGCAGTGAAGATAAATGTTTTCATGTTTGTGAGGCTGTCACTATGGTGATGATGAGCACAGAAAAAGGCCCATGAAGCAGCTTATCATTCCATATTCCATGCAGGGTTTGCAGGGTGTGTAGTAAATAAAGCTGGGGCCACATATTAAATGTTGAGGATAAAAGAAATAATGAACAGCTGTCTTGTTCCCTGAGCCCTGTCCATCCTGTGCACCGAATGAGGCAGCAGTTGTGTGAAATGGATGGTATGTAATTGCCATAGTTACAGGGCTAGCTGAGCCACTGTCCTCTGCTGGCTTTCCCTGAGTGCACCCCGTCATGTGTCAGGCCTCCTGCATGCACCTCTCCTGGGGCAGTTCTCCCACTCAGTCTGAGCCCCAGGCTACAAAACAATGTATCCACAGTGCTTACCCAGCAGGCTGGACTGGGTTTGGCACCTACAGTTCTTCCCTCTGGGAGTCTGTGACCAGATAATCTGCTTTACACCACAGTGGTGTTTATTTTAACAATATGAGCAAAGCATTTAGAGAAAAGGGATTATAAAACAACAAACCATTTACACATATCTATCTTACCTAGAGGCTTCCCAGCCTCATTAGGTCCCGGTGTCTCTGTCTGGTTCCCTTCCTGCCCCCCCGAGACAGAAATCCTTTTTAAGCTGCCAGAGTTCCATTATTTTTCTGCCCTCCCAGATTTTTGGCCCTTCTGGACAAAACTAGTTTTTCAGGTTGGTTGAAGAGGAGGAAAAATCTTCAAGCTCATAGTTCAGACTTTGTCCGTGATAAATCTACTAGTGTTTGCTGAGGGGTGGCTTATCCTGAGTTACTCATTCCTCTGCCTGCTTGTTTTTTCCTTACAGCCCATAACACTAACCAATGTACCAATAGAGTCATATACCGTAACATCCCAATAACCAGGTCAACACACAATATTCATCTGTTACTACAGAACAGCTCCAGTCCATCACTGGGATCATGTAATTAAAGACTGCATCGTAACTGAGAGGAGCATAGACTTATTGTGGGGAACTGGTCAACCTTTAGGCTCATATCCACTGCCCTCCAAGATTCTGGAACCCATGGTGCTGATCGAAAGAAATGCTCAAATACAAAAATGAACTTTTCCTCAAAAAACAGCAGTATTCCAGTTCAGGTACCAGCTATGGTCAGGCTGTAGGAGCAGGTCTATGCACCACCACCAGGGAGGTCACAGAGTTACCTTCACTTCACAGCCTGATTTCCAAGAAGGAAACATCCAAACCAAACATCCCAGTTTTATGTGTTTTATTAACTAAACTAAATAACTTAGCAATAACATAAACACATATAAACCAATCAAATTACAAGAATGTAAGTTAATTCATATTGAATGATCTAATTATCAGGTTGATTAAACCATGTGAAATAAACAATTCCTTATAAACTCTCTGTCATAATTTTGAAAGGCCACAGTCTTGTTTGACTATCAGCTCCAAAGTAACAGGGCATTATCAGTATCAATGCCAATAATCAATATATTTAGGTTCCAGCCGAATAGCTAATACAAGGAAGGTAAAATCATTGCAATTCTTATGCCAATTAAGGTTGCCTGCCCAATTTATTGGCTATCCAGTCTCCCCACACACAACATAAGGTTACAATGAAATATTCCAATACAATTCAAGATGACTCAGCTAGTTACATATAATGTTCAAATGACAAATTTAGGTGAAAATAACATGATTTCTCAGGATTAAACATACAACTCCTAACCCCTGAAATATATGGATGTGTGATCTTTTAGGCAGCAAGGTTGTTTAACCTAGGGCTGGTAGGTATTTGAGGAACTATTCTATAGACTCCATTCTCAAATAGATTCTGTAGGTTCTAGCCACACACACAATGCTCACTACTAACCGTCTGCTGGAGTTTAAAATCGAGTGAGGAATGCTGAGGTAGAGGCATCCCGCTACTACCAATGTGAAATAAAACTAAACCCAAAAGATTGATACTTATGCAGGATGGTTTCACGACTTGTGGTTTCGATCGGCTCTAAGAAGCTGGTGCGTGGTTGAAAGGATCAGCCAGTGGTCTTATTGGCTCCAGTGTTTAATATCAGCAGACTTGTGGGCTGGTTAGAGGTCATTTGCTTGGAGTTGTCAAATCTTAGCTGTTGCATGTTGCTGGACTCATATCCATGGAGGGGTGAAGAAAGCACAGGTTTCTTTGTCGGGTGTGGTCCCATTGCATAGCCAGAGGCCAGCATCCAACAAAAGCCAGAAGCAAGCCAGCAGCAGCAGCAGGGCTTCTTGCTTTCATTCAGTTTTTGAAGATGGTGACCTGGCTGGTTCCTTCCCCTTGAAACCCTTCTCAGAAGCTTCTTGGAGAATCAGAATGGGACCTCCTCTTCTGTAGTAACTGGTATCACCCAGTGGGGTCCCGTTGTTGCAAAGAGGAATCTCCTCATTCCAGTCACTCTGGGCTTGGAAAATCCACAGACCAAAAATCTACTGTCAGTTAGTCAATCTGCAGGTGTGTAGGTATTTTGAGATGTTTGAGGTCATTGGCCAGTCCACAGGCGTTATCTCAGCCATCCTAAAAAAAGTCCCAACTCAAAGATAATTTCAGAAATACAAAGATAGCAAAATATTGTAAGTGATAATACAGAAATGCACCAAGCATACATATACTCAGCCATGGCCAGAGAGGGGCAGTTCATGTTTTACAAATAGATGCTTGTAGCTTCCCCTTTATATTTTGGTACTCAGCAGCTCATCTTTGAACAGGATATTTTTGCCACACAAAATCTGGGGGAAAGGTTAGACTTTAACTTGGGTAGAATAAAAAGATATTTTCTTCCTAAAATGACAATTTGGGGGTTCAATTTTAATATGCAGGCATATCTGCCTCACATAATGCATACACACAAGGCAGATAAATTACAGTTGCATGGGCAACATAAATCTGTCATAAGGTTGATTTTGCAACTTTAATACCCTTATTTTAATGTTAGTTAATATTTATGTATTATATTAAAACACATTAATGTTAAGGTTGCAAAAGCAAGTTAGGAAATGCCAGAGTCCAGGTTGCCTGTGCAAATTTAATTCACCCCCTTGTACATATGCATGGTGGTACAGTCTTTAATTACATGATCATGTACTATGTTTTCCGCCGCACCCCTGCCTCATTCAGTGCACAGGATGAACGGTGTTTACTGAATGGGTAATTCAATATCTCTGTTTAACCTCATATTCAGTTTGTGGGCCCCTTCCTTATTTACTGCACCTGATCCACAGCTTTCGCTGCATACAGAATTATTCATTTCCTCGTGAGCTATCCAGTGGTTCTCTCATGGTCTCTGAATTCTTTACAAACATTAATGCATTTATCTTCATGACACCCCTGTGATGTGAGGGACTGATATTATCCCCATTTTATACATGAGGAACTGAAGCACAGAAATTAAAGGAAAAATTGTCAACCAATTTTGGGTGCTGAATTTGAGAAGCCTACAGCCTTATGTAGCATTTTATATCACTTCACATAATCAGAGCACAACTCCCATTGATGTCAGTTACAGTTGTGAGCGTTCAATACGTCTGCAAGGCAAACCATCGGTGTCTCAAGTTGGGTACCCAGAAAATGAGAAACATACAGAGGCCACTTGTGAAAATTGTGGCTTAAGTGACTTGCCTGGCAGCATGTGGGAATTCTGTGAGGACAGGAGGCAATAGAATCCAATTCTCCAGGGCAGCATTCAACTCCCCTAATTATGAGCTCATCCTTTCTGCAGGCCCCTGCCTCATTCACTACACATCTTTCAACTTCAGCAACAACTGAGGCAGGGTCCTATAGACAGCAGTGGCAGTGGGAATGAGGAAAAATGGTGCAGGGGTCCTATGGAAAAAATTGTATGTATGTGTGTAATTATAGACTGCACCATCATGCATATGCACAGGGGAGGTGAATTAAAGATACACAGGCAAGCTTAATTCTGGCATTTCCTAGCTTTTGAGTGTTTGACTTGCCAAACTTTAATAATGTTCTTTTAACACAGTTTTTTATATAATTTCCTACTTTTTTAAAAATATAAACATTGAAAACAAAAATTCCATCCCATGGAATGATGCTGACCCCCTCACAGGTCATCAGCAGCGTTAGGATCTTGAGAGCCAAAGCACAGTTCTCTTTCACTAGAGCTAATGGAGTAACTGGGAGCAGTAGAAGGCTTTTATCTTCTCTGCGGAGCAGCCACTAGAGGGGGTGGAGACATGTTTTTCTGGTGGGCTACACAGCTATATGTTGAGATTCAGGACTAATGTGTTCAGTTCCAGTTAGGGTAGTGTTCTCTAGTGGTTATTAGGGTTGACAACGTTGTATTTCAAAAATACAGGACAGACCTCAGATGTCCCCAGTCTTAACTTGAACCTCAGGGTGAGTTCTTCTCCTCCTCTGTGCTTCCTAGGGAATCTCTCTCTTCAGCTCTGGTGCTGCAGAGAACTCAGGGCCTCAGGTACTGGGCTGGGCAGCCATTGTGGCTTCTGTCCACATTCTGTATGGGGCGCAAGCTGAGTCAGCAGCTGCAGTTGCTGGTTTCCACCTGCTGCAGTGCTGTGCACTGTCTGGGTAGGGGCTGCAAGAAAGCGTGTGGACTCGGAAGGTACACCTAGAGGAGGCTTCGCTGGGGGTGTGTGTGCAACTTTCAGCAGGGCCTAGAGATGGAGGGGGAGCAGGCCCAAATCTGAGTGGCATTGCAATCCCATGTGCCAGGTCAAGCTGCTAACTGGCAGCACTTTGCAAAGAGAAGTGCTCAATCCCTACTCCGTCAGGGATTCAGGTGCCTGAGCAGTGCTTCAGACCACCCTGGCAGCACTACATCCCTGGTGGAAATGTTGGCTAAAAGGCATCCCAAACTGATTTAGTACAGGCCAGGCAATTTTTTTATTTAAATAAGGGCTGACCCTTATAATATGAGATTGTTGGCAACCCTATGTAGTTACAGACCCTTCTGCCCCTGCATCTCTAGCCTCTTCCTGTCCCTTTCTGGCCCTACTCCATCATCCTCACTACTCTCTCCCCGCCCTCCAGCTCCTGCTTCCAACCCTCCTCTTTCCCCAGCTTGTTTCCGACAACCCCCCAACACTGCAACTGTTCCCCCTCCTTGCCTCCCCCTGACCTCACTCCTCTTGTGTTTAAGTCAGGGGACTTCCTCCTTCTCCTCCCTGTTGTCTAGGGGCCAGCAGGCAGAGCATTGAGAGGATAGGAAAGTGGTCTCTCTGCTCTCAGTTGTAGTGCCTTCTGTCACAGCAGCCCCCTCCCCCATCCCACCCATTGTAAGGAAAGTCCAGCTCAGCCCCAGCATGGCATCATCTCCGTCACTCTGTGAGGATGGGGCATTTGCCATCTGGTTGGCACATAGACGCTGTGATGGGCTGGAGTATGCATTAGGATTACTTTGGGGAAGTTCTCTGGCCTGTGCGATGCAGGATGATCACAACAGTTCCTTCTGGCCTTGCAATCTACAAATCTATCCTCCAGGCAGATAGAATCTTTGGTATGTGCAAACTGATTTTTCAGATACTTAAACTGAACAAATGTGGGTAAAGTCTCATGAGGGTAGCAGAAGGCACCTCCCTAACTCGAAGGTGACCATGTGCCAGATGTCAAGTCCTTGCTCCAAAGCATGGAGGTGCTAGAACTCCTCAATGAAATGGTTGTAATCATTTTTTTTAACATGGGAAAAACAATATATTTTTCCGCAGCTTCAGTCTCAGAAACAGCTGAACCATTTTAGCTGAATCTTCCCAGAAATATTCAACTTGAGGCAAACACTTGACATGGAATATTTTAGCCCAGTTATTGGAAAAGTTATAAGCAACTGAATACAGGTTCTTATGATGGGAAGTTTGGGCAACCTTAACTATAGGCAGAGCTGTCTATTATCTGATACACAGAGCTGTAATAAAGAAACATTAAGGATGCAAAATTAATGTAGTTCCAATTTGCTGCATTATACAGTGGCCCTTACTTAAAGGCAAAGGTTAGAAGAGCTGATGCGCTAGTTTCTCTCCTCCACCAAGATCCACTCAGCACAAGAGGTTGAGAGGGCGCCATGCATGAACTGGTTACAGCTCCCTGATTCCCAGATGCAGCTACTCCAGACCCACCTCTGCAGTTCCAGAAGTTCTACTGAACTGAGGAATGAAGTGATGAGAGGTGACTGCTTTCAGGTACTCAGGTCCCCAGAAGGGAGCTGCAATCCCTGGATGGATTTGTCCAGTCAAGAGGAGCCATGATGAAGGGTGTCAGCAGAGACTGTGGTGAGGACAGGTTTAGGCTGATACTAGAAAGGGCTTCTCTCAGAGTTATAGGACTTAGGACAATTGGCCACAAGATGGTGGAGGAGCAGGGTAGGTTAGACCGACAATCAAATGACAGCTGGGTTATCGTCTGCATAGTGAAGTGTCCCCACCATTAATGGGGGGGAACAACACACCTGATTTGAGGCCTCACAGAACCTCTGAGGAAGGGGGTGAATTGTGTTGTCACGTACCCATTCTGAGGGGTTGCAGTGCCCAGGAAGAGGAGGTGGGCTCTGGTGTAACACACCTGCTCTGAGGTGTTGTAGCACCCAAGAGCACGGGATTGTCTGTGATGTAACACACCTGCTCTGAGATGACATAGGACTCCATGAGGAGGGGAGCGGGTTGCCCTGGTAATGAACAGCACCCTGTGTTTTCCATGCCTCGTGGTGCAAAGCCTGGCCTCTTCCCATAACTTTCCCTCTCTTGTCCATGGTTTGCAGCCGTATTCTACTATGCTGGGCACGGATACGAACATTCTGGGAGAAACTACATGGTCCCCATTGAAGCCCCACAGCCCTACGCCCCTGAGAACTGCATCAGCGTGCAGAGGATCCTCCAGAAGATGCAGCAGAGGCGAACGGCCCTCAATCTCATCCTGCTGGACACCTGCAGGAAATGGTAGGCTCTGTTCCTTTCCCTCACCTCCCAGGGACAGTGGGGTTAGCAGTAATTGCATTCACGATCCAGTGGGGAGACAGAGAAAGAACCCATGACTTTGGCCCAGTTCAGCTGGCTCCTTTGGCATGGGCCTAAAGTTCATCGTGTGAGAGGTGGCCATTGGCTTCTAAGGCGCTGATCACATGATTAAAGCTACACACACTCAACTACCGTGCTGAATCAAGGCCTTAATTAAGAGATAATGACAGTGAGCTTAACTCCAGGCCCATTGGAGCCCACAGACGCCTCTGGTGTGAACGCTCCTCAGCAGGAGAGTAAGCTGGACAGTGCCTTGTCCAAGCAGACCCCTTGCCTGAGCATTTTGTGAGGGCAGTTGCTGGGCAGGAGCTGTAGCCTCCCATGGGTGTCACAAGCCCTACCATCCTCCCCAGGACAGTGACACAAAGTACAAAAGAGGGACCATTAAGGCAAGCACTGATTTTCCCTTCAGCTTCCCAGAAGGCTGCCCAGATCCAGGAGGCTGCATCTTTCCCTAACACCAATAACTGTGCCTTTCAGATTGATGCATTTTAGGTTTTATGTTCCAGATTAGATTAAATGGAGCTTTAAAGACACATTAGGTTGTTTGTTTCCCCCCATATCTTTTCCCGCCATGGCAGATGACCAGTTCCTCTGGCTGCTTTGCAGCTCACCCCAGCATAGCGCAGCCTCATGCTTCACACACTCAGATTCCTGTGGTGAGAGGGGAGCTGCTCCACACAAACAACCAGCAGCAGCTTCCAGCAAATAGCAAGAGGCTGTGGGTTTATTTTGCCATTGCTGGATAATCAAACCCATGTAATGTGTCAGAGGTGTCATCAAATAGGTCTTTGTTTACTATGTGCTTGGACCTGGCTTAGGCCTGTGGCCCTCACTATGTAGCTGCATTAATATCTTCCGATTGTAAGGTTTCCTGAAGCTCCCATTGCCATACTATCTCTGTGCTGCTCAGCAAATTGCTGAGGCATTTTCTGCCCATTTCCCTCCCGTGACTGGCTGTAAGCAGTGATGTGTGTAGTGCCCCTCTCCACCGGATTACCTCTTTTAGCACCAGTTTCCTAATAGGTTTTGATGGACAGGCCTGGATTCTTCTGGATCCCACCTCCAGCTCAACAAGGTGGAACTTCTTTATTTTCTTCCCATATGCAATTATTTGGTGGTGCCTCCACCCTCCTCGCTCCTTCCAGGCTGGGTCAGCAGGGCAGCTTGGGAGGAAAATTGTAACCACAGGGTAACCTCCACTTACATGCCAGATAGTTGGAGACTCCCAAGAGATAACACAAGCACACACAATATCTTCAACACAGTAATTATATTAAATAGGAAAGAGTACAGGGTAAAACAGGATTACCAGTGTCCACACTGATAATACCTGCGAATTTCCCCAATCATGAGACCTGATACAGCAAACGTAAACATTAGTGTCCCATTGGTATGCGTACTTGTAGGGGCCCTTGATTAGCTGTGAAGAGCTTTAGTGCCTTCATGCTTTGGAGCAGAAATGTGAAATTTGGCGAGGGGGTGGTCCTGGAGTTAGAGAAGAGTCTTGTGTTGTCTCCATGGAAATCCATCCAGATATGGCCAAGTTGTAAGCCACAGAAAATCACCACGTGCACATTTGAAGTAGAGCTTGTTAGAGGCTTGTTGCTCAAATCTGTGATCATTCCATCTGCACTGAGCATGCTCCCTAGCAGGACCAGTATTAGACTTGCTGGGGTCCAGGACAGAAACTAAGGAGCGGGTCCCCACCCCATCTCCCTTACCTGCTCACACATTGGATTTCTGCAACGTTTCTGAAGCTGAAGCCCTCCTCCTATGTGTAGCAGCGCCATAAATAGTACATTAAAATGAACCATTTGGTAGATGCAGTTCCCATTTGGGTTTTCGCCTGTACGCATCACTGAGATATCTGAGCACTTTGGATCTTGGGACTATGGGGACCAGGACAAAGTGTTCTGTGTCTGGGGCTGTCACTATTGGGCTACCTTGCACCAGATTCCAGTTGTAGTTGCACCTGCTTTACGCAGGTATCGCACCATTGAATTCAGTGGAATTGCTCCTTGTTTACCCCAATGTGAGAACACAATTATAGTCTTGTTGGCATTTCTAGGGCATGTTGCCTAAGACAAATGGACATAAATCGCCTCCTACCTACATGGCATGTAAATAATTGAAGCCAGTGAGCTACAGTGATGTAAATGAGATGAGAATCAGGCCCAGGGTCTGGGCGCTGACCCTGCCCATCATCTCCATTGCCAAGGATGTCTCTGTTCCGTCATGCTCTGGAAACATGTTCCAGCTGAGCCTTGTCCTCAGTCGGGGCAAACAAACCAGAACTGATTTTTCCATTCCCATTACTAGACTGGCTGTTCTGTAACTGTGCGTGTGTGTCTCTGTTGCCATCTGCAAGCTGCTTTGCACCCGAGCAGCTGAGTGTAGCCCATGGATTAGATGCACACTGCGCGCAGTTTGGGGCCAGTGAGGGCTCTAGCCTATTCTGGGATATGACGTCTTGTTCCTCGTGTCTGGAATCCTCTAGCCGCTCATGTGTTTGTCTGGAGCAGCTGAGGGCAGATAAATCTATCCATTCATTGATTTTATTTAGAAATGTACCTCATGCCTGTCATTGTCACTTCTGGGTGTGTTTGAAAAGTAGGTGCAAGCCAGACAAACATTGCCATCCTGTGGCCCCCTCGTTCCTGGTCAAAAGTTATAAACAACCGGCCTGCGATCTGCTGCTGACTCTGTGAAACAGGGACATCTGTACCTCCTCCTCAGTAGGCCCGATCACAGTGGAGCAGATAACACTGCTGCGGAAAATACTTTGGGCCTGGCTCTGATCTCAATTCCACATGTGCAAACTGGGAGTGACTCCACTGCACTGATGTAAACCTGGTGTAAATGAGAGAGACCCAGGCCCTCCCTACGCACAGGTATCTTCAGTGCCCAGAGATATTGCATAAAACTAATTCTTCCCCAGTAGGCTGCAGATAGCAACCTCCTGTGCAGACCCCGTGACTAACGCCATGCACAAAGGATCTCTCAGGCGCTTTGTGGTGGAAGTCAGGCCTTTCACACCAAATCAGCCCTGACACCCTTTACCTAATTTTGGAAATTATGGGCCAGCTCCTTGGCCACAGCAAGGTAACTCTGCACCAAGGCGCCCAGAGGATTCAGGGGGCCTGGGGTCTTCGGCGGCAGGGTCCTGGGGCGGAAGGACCCCGCGCCGCCGAGGTGCCGATGACAACCTGGAGCAGAAGATGCTTTGGGGGCCCCGGCCCCATGAGAGTTTTCCAGGGCCCCCAGAGCGAGTGAAAGACCCTGCTCCAGGGGCCCCAAAAAACTCTCGTGGGGGCCCCTGCAGGGCCCAGGACCTGGGGCAAATTGCCCCAATTGCCCCCCCGCCGTCTGGGCAGCCCTGCTCTGCACTGCAGTGGCAGCAAAGCAGCCCTAAAGCTGCCCTAATAGGACAGTGGCCGATTCCTCTGCATTGCAGATGACTGGCTGGCTGGCCTAGCCAGCTCCCTGGGGAAGAGAAGACGTGTGGGTTTCAGCAATCCTCACCAGTGTAATAGTTCTGGGGGGCCAGTATGAACCAGTACATGAGCTGTTATGAGTCCTGATGCGGATCTACACTATGCTGGTGGAAAACCAGCCCCAGGATCAGAGTCCCAAATGGCTGCTTTCCAGCTGCACCCTCAGCTCCACCCAGGAGTCAGCCCTACAGATTTCAGCCAGACATTTTCCTCTTTGCTCAGCCCCGGCAGCACAAAGAACCCAGGGTCTGGCTGGGCTGGGGAAGCTCTCAGCTGTTGAAAAGACCCCATGGCCATTGCTACACCATCCTCCATGGCTTTCCTTGCAGGTAAGTGTTTGGAAATTGGGTCTGATGTAATTGTCAAGTGCATTACTGTCACTCAGCAGATGCCATTGCATTGAACCTATGGGTTCTGTTTGTGTCCAGGGATGGGGCCATCCTGTATGTGTATGAAAGCGAATCCCCCTTCATCCAGTTCACACTGTTACATCCTTTCATGTCTAGGTACAACCCGCAGTGTGCGCTGTCGCAGGTGCAGCCGCTGGAGCCATGGGGGAATACGGTTTATGGCTATGCCACGTAAGTACCTGCTGATTGCTCATAGCTGGAGACCTTTGGCACATCTCAGCACTGTGGCTTGAGGCTCTTGCTTCTGTGGGGCTGGAACTTTGGCCATGAGATCAAATGTTATTGACAGGGGGAGGTGCTGAGAATGCCAGAAGCCGCATCGGCCCTGTCACCATTTGCCAACTAGTACTGCTGCCACTGGACATCCCTAGTGCAGACAGGGCCTGTCTCTGATCTCTGGTTCTCACACTTTCTCTCTGACTTTCCTGATCTGTACCCTCATCTCTCCCTACAGCCCTGTGCTGGCAGCAGCTGTGGCTGATCCACAGTTAAGATTGTCAAGTATCACAGGTTAGCCATGTTAGTCTGTATCCACAAAAACAACAAGGAGTCTGGTGACACCTTAAAGATTTATTTGGGCATAAGCTTTTGTGGGTAAAAAAAACACTTCTTCAGATGTGTGGAGTGAAAGTTACAGATGCAGGCATTATATACTGACACATGAAGACAGGGGAGTTACCTCACAAGTGGAGAACTAGTGTTGACAGGGCCAATTTGATCAGGGTGGATGTAGTCCACTCCCAGTAATTAATGAGGACATATCAATTCCAGGAGAGGCAAAACTGCTTTTGTAGTGATCCAGCCACTCCCAGTACCTGTTCAAGCCCAAATAATGGTGTTAAATTTGCAAATGAATTTTAGTTCTGCAGTTTCTCTTTGAAGTCTGTTTCTGAAGTTTTTAAATCTGTTATAGAATGTCCAGGGAGATTGAAATGTTCTCCGACTGGTTTTTGTATGTTACTATTCCTGATGTTCGATTTGTGTCCATTTATTCTTTTACATAGAGACTGTCCAGTTTGGCCAATGTACATGGCAGAGGGGCATTGCTGGCACATGATGGCATATATCACATTAGCAGATGTGCAGGTGAACGAGTCGCTGATGGTGTGGTTGATGTGGTTGGGTCCTCTGATGGTGTCACTAGAGTAGATATGGGGACAGAATAGGCAACGAGGTTTGTTACAGGGATTGGTTCCTGGGTTAGTGTTTCTGTGGTATGGTGTGTAGTTGCTGGTGAGTATTTGGTTCAGGTTAGGGGGCTGTCTGTAAGCAAAGACTGGCCTGTCTCCCAAGGTCTGTAAGAGTGAGGAATCATTTTCCAGGATAGGTTGTAGATTGTTGATGATGTGCTGCAGAGGTTTTGGCTGGGGGCTGTACGTAATGGCAATGGTGTTCTGTTATTTTTCTTGTTGGGCCTCTCCTATAGTAGGTGACTTCTGGGTACTCTTCTGGCTCTGTCAATCTGTTTCGTCACTTCGGCAGGTAGATATTGTAGTTTTAAGAATGCTTGATAAAGATCTTGTAGGTGTTTGTCCCTGTGGGAGGGATTGGAGCAAATTCAGTTGTATTTTAGGGCTTGGCTGTAGACAACGGATCGTGTCAACACTGGTTCTCCACTTTTGAGGTAACTCCCTTCTCTTCATGTGTCAGTATAACAATGCCTGCATCTGTAATTTTCACTCCATTCATCTGAAGAAGTGAGTTTTTTACTCATGAAAGCTTATGCTCAAATAAATCTGTTAGTCTTTAAGGTGCCACTGGACTCCTTGTTGTTTTTGTAGTTAAGATTGTAACACCCTTTTGTGGCCTAAAATCAGTAAGTATTTGTAATGGAGTCTCTCCCCACAACCCAGGACCCATCCAGCCTGAACCGCAGTATCCTAAAGTTAGACACAGAGCTGGCTGTTCTGGATGGCAGCACCTCCTTCAGGGCTACAATTGGATAATTCAATTGACACACCCTGCGGCAGTGCACAGGGCACCCCATGCGTCACAGAACTTTTTCCAAGGCCAGGAGATCATTGTGGGGTAGATTTTCAGAAATGCTGAGCTGTCCTAACTCTGCTCCTGAAACAGTACAATGCAGTTTCATTTTCATTAAAACAAGCCTCTGTATTACACTAAAACGCTGCAGATATGCCCAGTGGCTCACAATGCAAACAGCAACAGAAACTACAGGAAAACCATCAGTTCGATGCAACCTTAGAATTAGAGGACCAATACTCTGAAGCAAATACAGGTGCTCATGTTCCTTCATCCAAATGAGCAGCATATATTACTCCAATTTTTCAGCCCCTTGAGTTTGCAAGGATTCTGTATTGTTCCCCCAGAATTGGCAATTGACTTTCCCAGGGTCCTTCTTAATATGGCCAAAGCAATAACTCGGCCAATAGAAAGGGAATCCTGAATCAAAGTGCATCTGTAGGGTTTCTGGGTGCTCCTGTGCCATGTCAGTGTGGCAAGCAGCTGAGGGTCATGTGCTTGCCTTCGAAGGAGTGAAGATGCTGAAGCGTATGAAGTGCAGGATGGGGAGTTCAGCTCTGGGATCTTCATGAAGTACCTGAAAAAGCACATTCTGCAGGAAAAGAAAGTGACCCACGTGCTGGAGGATGTGTTGGAAGGTAAATATTGCACCGGAAGCTGTTTAGTTAAAGCTGGAAGCTACTTGTTCCAGGAAGTAAAGGTGAGGTACAGTCATTGATTGAGGATTCAAAGGAAGAGGAGAGGGAAAAAAGAGACAAATGAAAGGCCAGTGAGTCTCCAGCCCGGACAGCATGTCCAAGAGCATCAGAGTGAAGGGGCTGAGCTACTAACAAAATCCCTCTCTCGTTAAAGTCAGTGAATATGCAGGGGGTGGCCAGTGTACCTAGAGGTGATCCTGGGCATTGGAGGCCAGGGGGCCTAACATACACTGATTTCAGTAGAATAACAAACCACCTGGGTGAAGCTGACATGCTGGGTATAAACCAGCACAGCTGCTGCAAGCGAAAATCCTGCCTTTGCGGTCTACTACAATTCTCCAATCACAGTAACACCAAAGCAGGGGCGAAAGGAGAACCAGCTGATAGCATTTACCCAATCCTTCAAAAACCCTTGGCAAAACCCCTCGCAAGAGGCTATTAAGGAAATTCACTAATTGAGTGTAGATGTGACAAGTCAGAAACGGGCTGAGACAGAAGCAAAGCATAACAAGGAATGGTCAGTGTTCCTCAAGGCACAGGGGTAGCAGTGGGGTGGTAATGTTTGCTGATGACTCAGTGGCAGTTGAAATCCAGTGCGACCAATGTGAGGTGAGGTGTGATCTGAACTCTTCATTCACATTGCTGGGTTCTTAATAGACTGAGCTCACTCGGGACAGGGACCTGGGGGTTCCTGCAGGCAGCTATGTGAAACCTCTGCTCAATGTGCAGGTGCGGTACAGAAACCAAACAAGATGCTAGGATGTGCAAGGAATGGGATGGTGAATATTCCAACACCCTAATATTCCACCCTTTGCTTGGCTCATGGGTGCAGTACTGCTCAGTAGCTCACAGAATATACCGTGTGGGGTTCTGAGTTGGGCCAGAAGAGTGATGGGGCGCATCAGGAACTGTGTATGTGGAGAGACCAAAATGGTTGCAGGCATGGTGTGAGCCAGGCCTCCAATTTAGGAGGGAAATTCAAAGACACAAAAAGGAAGTGGGCTAAGTGGGAGCTGGCTGCCTCAGCACCCTTTATGCCTTATCTCTTTGAACCGTTCCTCAGGCAGCTTTTTCTCCCCCAGACATTGGCCGGGACCCATTGGTAACAGGGAAGCAGGTGATGGAGATCAAGCACACTCTGAAGGAAGCCCGGGCACTGACAGACCCTATCTGCACCACTGGGCTGACTGCGGAGCTCTGGGGACACAGCCATGGTAAGAGAGCAGTGCAGAGCCCTTAGCCACGCTGTCTCAGCCAAGGTACATTAGCATCTGGCCTTTTAAATATGTCTTACATTAGTAGTTCAAAATGTTGTATTTGGGTTTCCCTGCTCCTGCTTCACGCTGCGGCCTGTTCACAGTCACACTGTCCCTCATAAGGGAGCACCTCAGGGTACCGCTTCTCTGCCATCTACTCCAGGAAGCAGTCCAGGCCATGGAGAGGGCTAGCAGAGCTGTGGGAACATTTTGGGAAGGGGTTGGGGTGGGTGAATCCAGAGGGGGCTGCTGCTGGGTCTGGGCCTATGGCATGGAGTGAGGTGGGAGCCTAAGGTTCTCTTGCCATAAGAGTCAGATGGGGGAGAAGGAGCAGCAGCACCCAGGGTGGGGGGAGCAGCAAATAGAGGGAGGTCCCACTGCCACTGTTGAGCAAGAGGCTTTTCGTGGCAGGTTCAGGCCCTGCTGTGATTGGAGCAGGAAGCTTGTGAAGAGGTGACTCAACTGCTGGCTGAACGCTGAAGCGATTCCTATCCAGGGAATTATAGTGGAAATAATGGGATGGGGCAAAGAGAACAGCAGCAGCAGGGAATTTGCAGAATGGGAGTGACAGGCTCAAAGAGGAGATCAGTCCAGGGTACCCAGCTTAGCAGGCTGGGCCAGGGCAGGTCACAAGGAGTCTCCCAGGGATCACTACCCAGCCATGGCCTTGAGCCAGCAATTTACAACTTACATACCTTCCCACACTGCAGGAGTAACTCAAGCACTGGAGGCAGAAGTGGCACCCTCTCAAAACGTAATTGTAAACAGGGAATCATCATCAAATGGGTGTGGTTCTAGTGGGGTCCCACAGGGATCAGTTCTTGGCCCTACGCTATGTAACATGTTTATCAATGATATGGAAGAAAACACTGATAAAGGTGGCAGATGACCCAAAAATTGGGGGAGTGGTAAATAATGAAGAGGACACGTCTCTGGTACAGAGTGGTCTGGATTGCTTGGTAAACTGGGCACACGCAACTAGTGTGCATTTTATTACAACTAAATGTAAATGCATATTGTGACATACCAGGGTACCATCCAAACTAATGAGCAGTTGTATCACCCCTGCCCTGCAACCCTGGGTGCCTCTGTTTGCCAGAAGCTGGGAATGGGCGACAGGGGATGGATCACTTGATGATTACCTGTTCTGTTCATTCCTTCTGGTGCACCTGGCATTGGCCACTGTTGGAAGACAAGATACTGGGGCTAGATGGACCTTTGGTCTGACTCAGTATGGCCATTCTTATGTTCCTACAATGCCTTGCTAAAGTATCTCCCACCTGGGCCACTCACAAACAGCCTCCAGCGTGGAAGTCACACCCGAAGTATGTGTGTATGTCTTCAGTCTGCCAGCCATACTGGAGCTATCCTCTGGCTCTCACCAGCCTCGGTTATACCGCAGGGTGACCCCAACACACCTTCAGACCCAGATTTCCCCCCAGAAATGTATGTCATGTTCTGCCTAGCCCTCTTGTGGGCAGTACAAAATATTGTAAGTCCGTTATTCCTTAAAGAGAATAATGTGCCAGATTATTATCTCGAATAGTTATTAAGATACTTCAGTTTAAACACACTGAATTAGATAAAACAGTAAAACAAGTTTGTTAACTACGAAGAGAGAGATTTTAAGTCATGAGGCATAAAAGTCAGAAATGGTTACAAGGAAAATAAAGATAAAATATTTACTAATACCTAACAAACTATGTCAGATTCATGCAAAATTTCTCACGGTGTGCTTTCTTTCAGCAGTCTTATTGACCAGTACCTATCCCCCAGAGTCCAACGGCTTTGTTGCATCAATTGGAGTGAATGTGATGGGCAGGCAGAGAGGGGGAGGGTACCTTAGGGTATTTGTTCCTTCTTTTTAAAGTTTCAGTCCCTCTCTTGAAAAACACTTCAGGCTTGGCACAAGAAGGCAAAGAGTCTATGTGGAAGGATATTCCCTTTTTCTTACCTGTGAGCGTCCTTTGTTTCCCTTCATCTTGATGACTCTATTTACCTCTTAAGGCAAATTAAGCAGAGCACATATTCCTTTGTTTAGGACAGACCTGTTTGCTAACCTCTGTTTGAGCAGGGTCATGGGGTTTGGAACATGTGTTAACAACATCATACAGGGAAATGTTATAACTTTACATAAACAATGCCACACATATTTTATCAGGATGATACTGACCAGCAAATTATGAGTTTTCAAATTATACCTTAAAGGCATAACTTGTACAAAAATTTTTACAACATGTAGGGTGTGAACACCCGAGTATCATCTGTCACACGTAACTAAGAACAAAGAATGTAGCCCGTATTTACAGGATGGGGGATTCTATCCTGGGAAGTAGGGATTCTGAAAAAGATTTGAGGGTCATGGTGGATAATCAGCTGGTGCAACACAGTGACCAAAAGGGCTAATGCAGTCCTGGGATGCATAAACAGGGGAATCTCAAGTAGGAGTAAAGAGGTTATTTTACCTCTATATTTGGTGCTGGCGTAACCGTTGCTGGAATACTGCATCCAGTTCTGGTGTTCACGGTTCAAGAAGGATGTTGCTAAATTGGAGAGGGTTCAGTGAAGAGTCATGAGAATGATTAAAGCATTAGAAAACATGTCTAATATTGATAGACGGAAGGAACTCAATCTATTTAACTTAACAAAGAGCTGCTTAAGGGGTGACTTGATTACAGTCTATAAGCACTGTTGTATTACTTTAGATGCAAGGCTAAAGGTATTAACATAACCCAGTCACTGTCCAGCATTAAAGAGTGTTAAGGCTTGGGGTTTGGTCTATAGAGACTTCAGCCCACTTAGTCCCATGGCAAACACCATTAAAAATCCTTTTAACCTTTTATTAAAGATAAAGAAAAGACGAGGACACATTTAAAGCCTTTACAATATAAAGTATTAAATACGGCTTTCCTTTTAACAGCATACTTTGTTCCCTTTTAGCTGGAGAGAGTTTTTAGAAGGAAGAATCCTCATGTCTGACAGTCTCTAAGATAGTATCAAAGCTGGTAATAACTGCCCTTTTGGAGAACAGAGAAGAAGTTAGTTGAGATGGGCTGGAGCTGTCATTATTATTAAGATCCAATCCCATTTCATCCCAGGTGGTGGTTGGGAATCAGCTAGAGCTGGTGGATGTGGTGATGTCATCTGGATCCTTTTCTCTGGCCCTGTCCAGTCAGGACATCTCTCAGGATCAGGATGATGAAGGCCTGGGGTCCCAGGAGATGGTGGGGGTGGCAGTCATGATTGTGAATCTCATCCCAGTAGCAAATTTTTCTCCCAAAGTCTCTTTTTTTCAAGAACCCCAAAAGAGAGTGATGGGCAGAATAGTCCATTATTTTGTCCACTATTTAGGCCTCTTTTCCAAAGCACCAACTTTAGTTCACTAATTTCTGGTTTCACACTCAAGGACTGTGTTAGAATCATGCTGGTAAACCAAGAATGATCTTAACACAGTCCTTGAGTTCGGACTAGCTCAGTCTGTTTGTCTCCCTTTCATGCCTTTCCTCACTAACATTTGCTGTTCCAGGTTCCTGTGACATCTTATGAACTTAAGTTCACATTTTATAGTTGAACTCACAAGTGGTAATGAGGCCTACAAGTTTACCCTAAAACAGTACTGTGGCGGGGGAGGGGTTTGACAACTCACTGGCATGGCGCCTCCTGCTGGTTGTCCTGGGAATTAGCTCTTCCAGCCTGGACCACCCTCTGCAGGCCGGTGTCTCCCTCCCAGACCCAGTGCCCTTTACTCTGGGGTTCTGCCCCAGCAGTAACCCCCAATCTGGATCTCCGCTCCCTGGGGAACCCCCAACTCTTTAAACCCACCTTGCCTCAGTGGCTACTGCCAGTCATCGTCTAGCCCCTGCTCCCTCCGGCAGACTGCAGTCTCTAAACCACTCATCATCAGCAAGGGGGTTAGGACCTGCTGCCTTTGCATATCTCGGGGCTGCCCCTCTGCAGCCCCAGTACCTTTTAGTAGGCCCTTTTTAAGGCCTGCAGCCTGGGGATTTTCTAGGCTGGAGCTCCCCAGCTCCCTCTGCCCTTCTCCAGCCCTGATCTACCTCAGGTATGCTTCTCTCTCCAGCAGCTAGGTCCTGCTCTCCCAAGAAGCTAGAGAGAGTGCCACTTCTTCTGGCCCATAGCCCGCTTATAAGGGCCAGCTGGGCCCTGATTAAGCTGGCCACAGCTGTGGCTGCTTTCCCAATCAACCTACCTTTCAAAGCTGCAGCCCTCTCCAGGGCTGCTTTTAACCCCTCTTTACTGGAGTGGGGCAGCCACCCCATTACAGGTACCTACTTGGGCAACAGTTCATGATGGTCTCTTCAGCCCAGCAGAGAAAGGTCTAACACGAGCCAATGGCTGGAAGTTGAAGCTAGACAAATTCAGACTGGAAATACTGCATACATTTTTAATAGTGAGGGTAATTAACCCCTGGAACAGTTTACCAAGGGTCATGGTGGATTCTCCATCACTGACAATTTTTCAGTCAGGGGTGCTTGTTAGGTCTACTCTAGGAATTATTGTGGGGCAGTTCTCTGGCTGGTGTTACAGAGGTCAGCCTAGGTGATCCCAGTGGTCCCTTAGAATCTATGAATCATTCCCATCTGCTGGCAGTGGCACAGAACTGAGACAGAGAGCACTTGGTGTGCTGTGCATTCTGGCCTCTGCAATGACCACTCCTCTGATTTCACTTACAGAGTTGTTGAAGGAGACACTGACTTTTCCATGTGGCATCCAAGTAGAGCTACGCTTCCAGGTGGTTTTCTCTAACGTAATGCACGTGAGTGCAAAGCTGCAGACTCCACCTCCGCACGTCACCGACATCCGACTCCTGCTCTGCAGACCCGCGGTGAGCTCCTTCATGTCTTTGGCTGGGGACCTTAGGCCAGTGTCCTGAACTTCCCTTCAGCAGGATTGAAAAAGCAGCAGAAATAGTAATGGCAGTGGTTGGGCAGGAAGGAGGAATAGTGTGCAAGTGGGGGTTATGTAGTGTGAGTGGCGTGTGTATAGTGTGGGTGGGGTGTGTGTTGTGTGGGTAAGATTTGGGAGGGGATATATGTCCAGGAGAGGCGGAGGGGCTCAGTGTGTAGAGAGGGTGGGATGTACATTTGGGATGGTGGAGAGGGGAGCTGGGAGTGTTTGGGTGGGTGGGTGGAAGCCTGGGGTACTGCTGTCAGGGTAGGTGTGTTCAGGGGCCAGGCAAGGGGAAATGTGCATTGAAAGGTGGGTTGGGAACAGGGGCGGCTCTAGGAATTTTGCCGCCCCAAGCGCGGCAGGCAGGCTGCCTTCCGCGGCTTGCCTGCAGACGGTCTGCTGGTCCCGCGGCTTCGGCGGACCTGCGGGAGGTCTGCCGAAGCCGCGGGACCAGCAGACCGTCCGCAGGCAAGCCACGGAAGGCAGCCTGCCTGCCACGCTTGGGGCGCTGGCAGAGTGCCCCCCGCGACTTGCTGCCCCAAGCACGCGCTTGGCGTGCTGGGGCCTGGAGCCGCCCCTGATTGGGAATGAGCTGCAGAATGGGCATATCACTCTGTTGCCAGAGTGTCTGTCTGGCAACCCTCTGGGGAATTGCATTTCTGACCATCATGAAGTTGGGATCTGGGTGTCTTTGTTCTGCCCACGGACGCTCACTCAGTGAGGAAGAGAGTCCTGCCTGGGATCCTGTAGCCAGCAGGATCAGTCATGCCTGGACCCTACTTGCTCCAGCATGGGGACAGAGCACCACAGACTGGCTTGATGCTGTATCCTGGGGACGGAGACACTGGAGGGATGTCAGATGGTTCTGGAGACAGCTGAGTGCCATGCCCTTCCCAGAGGGAGACGCCTGTGTGGGCTGAGTGACAGTGCATGAGCAGGGGCTGAAGTGCTGTGTGGGGAACGTTTCCCAGGAGTGTGCTCCCCTTGTAGGAGGCGCTAGCAATCTGCAGCAGCAGCAGGCCCAACCAGCACCAACACGGGCCCATTTCACACCTACTGGGAGGGATGGCTCTCCTCTTCTCGCAGCAATCAGGATGGGTGACTCAGGGCATCCCCTTGAGGCTGTTCTGGGTTCCATCAGTGCAAGCCACAGAACAAATGTTCTAAATGCAGAGGTGATGTGCAATGCCAAGGCTTTGCTTACCTTTTGTGTAAATGTGTTTCCAATGTCTCCTGATTTACTTCGGAGTCACATTCAAGCAGGTGAAATTACATTCTTCTTGAAGTGATCACCCATGTCCATTCCACTGTAGGGCTTTCTGTGCTCCCCGTGCACAGTTGTCAGATAGTTTTTACCCCTAGCAGTACTTGCTGGGACAGCTTGAGTGCCCTCTGCTGCCTCATACACATCATGTAGGCATAAAGGGTCAAGCTACAGCGGACCCTCCTCAGTTCCTTCCTGTCGACAATGATGGTTGTGGGAGCTCCCTGGCCTTACTTCTGCAAATCTTTCCTGTTATCTGCATATAGCACCTGTGTCTCGTTAGTGCAGTTAGTCAATTAGTTAGTTTCTTAGTAAACAAAAAATTGTTTTTGTTGTTTCTGTGGGTCCCAGCACCCAGTGTGGGGGATTCACCCTGGTACCAGATGTAGGCCACATTTTCGGGGTTTCAAGCCCTGACACTCTTGCAACAAGGCTGTGCTGACTAGTGACCCACACCCCAGCTTCCTTAAATACTTGGGGGAGGCTCATGTGAGTGTAGTGACATGACAACTCACTGGCGCAGCACTTCCTGCTGGTCGTCCTGGGAATTAGCTCTCCAGCTCCGGAGTACCCTCTGCTGGCTGATGTCCTGCTTGCTGCTGGCCCCTGTGTCCCTCCTGGATCCTGGTACCCCTTTATCTTGGGTGCTGCTCTCTGGCAGTACCCCCACTCTCTGGGTCTCCTCACTCAGGGGAACCCCCAACCCCCTACCCCCACCTTGCCTCAGTATCTACTGCCAGTCATCATCTAGCCCCTGCTCACTGGGGCAGACTGCAGTCTATACCTCTCATCATTGGCCAGGGGGGGTTGGACCTGCTGCCTTTGCCTACCCTGGGCTGCACCTCTGCAACCCCAGTACCCTTCCCAGCGTTTCCCAAGGCCTGCAGCCTGGGCGCTTTCCAGCCTGGAGCTCCTCAGCTCCTCTGGCTTTTCCCCAGCCCTGCTCCATCTCAGGCACCCTGCTCAGCTCCACTGCTAGAGAGAGACTTTCAGCTCCTGGCTCACTGGCCTTTTATAGGGCCAGCTGTGGCCTGATTGGGATGTGGCCCCAGCTGTGGCTGCTTCCCCAATCAGCCCAGCCTATTGGCTCCCAGGGGCAACCCTTTCCCAGGGCTGTTTTAACCCCTTCAGGGCTGGAGTGGGGTAACCGTCCCACTACAGTGAGTGTAAAGTGAAGCATTTGTAAGGGCTCTAGGCCCCATTGGAAAAAAGACAGAGCAGCCAGATTAAAATATCTGCTCTTGGAGTCGGTGTTGCAGCCTCCATTTGAGCCCTCTACTCTGGGCTCTGAGCATGTCGGCGTCGGTGAGCAGCACACCTCTGACGCTACTGGTACTAAGGGGTAGATCGGCATCTCCAGTACCGAAGAAGAGGCATTGGAAATTGGATTCAATATCAGGGTCATTGAGGGATTCAAAGGGGTTGACTCTGCTAAGGACTTGCGAAGGCATTCTACAAGGAAGCACTCCCTACAGCACACCTCTAACCAGGGGAGTTCATTGACTCCAGAGCCCAATGGGGCCTGTCAAGACCGGCTCCTGATGGACTTGCCTCAACATCTCTTCATGTTCATACTCTTCATACTGCAGAGTATCTTCCCAGTATCTTCTACTCCTGAGGCATTTGAGGATGCAAGAGAGTTGCTGAACCTCTCAGTGCCGATGTCACCAGTGGTTCAAGAATCTCACCTGGCACCAGTGTCTGGGGTACCACCTCTGATGCCTTCATCTCCATACTGAGCACCCCCTCCAGATGTGGCCATCCAGGTACCAGTGAGGCTGGCACCGTCTTGGGGAAAACCACAGATGATATGTCCTGCTCCCCTTTCTTACTCCTGAGAGAATTTTGTGTCACTGTGCATGCGCAGAATTCATGTCACCCACAGATTTTTTTTGCTTGCCCGCATAAAAATGACTTCTGAGAGGGAAGCAAAGGGAAAGGCATAAGAGCAGTCACGTGCCTATCCCCAGCAGCACAGACAAGTTTGTTTGGGTACCCAAAGCAGCTGATAGAAATGTAAGTCACCTCCGGGGGAGGGTGGGCAGTTGTGTGTGAGAGTGAGAAAGAGACAGACAGACAAACGCACTGTCCCCCTCACTCACTATTGCAACACACTTGGCATGGAGGGGAAGAGCTTCAGGGTGTTTCAGAGGAGGTAAGCGTGGGGCAAGCTCTGTTTCCCTCAGAGCAGAATGTAGCAGCCTGCCTACTTAGTGAATTGTTGCCATTGTCTTTGTAAATTCCCCCAGAAGTATAAAACAGGTGTAAAAGTTTTAAGGCCACAGTGGCGTAAAGGACAGTATGGCCTTATAAAAGCTTATGGTGCTTTAGTGATTAGAACTGGTCGAAATTTTTGGACTGAAAAAATTTCCTATCAAAATATACTCCATGAACTGTTTGCTACTGACCTTTCTGGAGATGGTCAGTAGCCAGTATAAATTGTGAGTTTGATTCCCCAGCCCTCACTTGCTCTTCAGTTGCCTATGATTTAACACTGAGCATATGGCTGCATACATTTGTTGACTAAAGGATTTGGGGATTTCCTCCAATGCTCCCCACTCCCATTCTCCATCCATTGTATTGTAGTTTAAATAAATTACCAGTGTAACTGAAACCAGAGGAATTGCATTATTTTGACAAATAAAATGTGCAGAATTTTGCAAAATTTGAAAAAACCATGCGCAGAATTTTTAATTTTTTGGTGCAGAATTCCCCCAGGAGTACCTTTCTTCAACGTCTGAGCCTTCTCCAGTACTGACAGGTACGGCGCCACCATGGTATCAAGAAGAAGCATCTTTCTAATCAGATTCTGAAGGGGGGGTTCTATGTATCCCAGCATAGCCAGTCTTATCAGGAGGGTTACGCCACCTGCCTGCCCGGGTTTCCATCTGCTGGGTGTCAGGAGCATCATCGCCACAAGCATCATATAGTCGGTACCAAGCATGGCTCTGAGCAGAGTCAGGATCTTTCTCACAAGCAACTGCAGGAGGGCCAGGAGCTGCATCAGCCTGTGGTATCATTAGCATCCTCTTCCTCATCTCCTGATGAGGAAGGTGTGGCAGAGCCTATCTGTTCACCTCCAGGAGAGTAAGACCCATTAGGAGTTGCTGAGGAGGTCCAGAGAAGGTCCAGAAGAAATTCCATTAGTTGCCACTAAATGAGGCTATTTTAGAACCTACCAACATCCTCTGGCAGGCCCCAGCTTCCCTGCCTCTGGTTACTAAGAGAATGGAGAAAAGGTACAATGTCTCCTCCTGTGAGTTTAAGCACTTGTATAACCATCCTCCTCCAGGCATCCTTGTAGTTGCAGCAGCCAATGAAAAGGAACTGCAGGGGCACGAGGCCTCAACCCCAAAGAATAAAGAGGACAAGAAGATGGAGTTGTTTGGGGAAGCTTTATTCCACAGGTAGGTTACAGCTTTGCACTGCACGCCAGAAAGCTTTGCTGGGATGTTACAATTTCACTCTGTGGGATAGTTTCTAAATGTAAAGACAAGCTCCCAGAGGAGGTGAGATAAGAATCCCTCACTTCGATAGAGGAGAGCAAGTTGGTCAACACAATGGTTCTACAAGTGGGTCTCATTGCAGCAGATTCTGCAGCATGGCCTTGGCCTTTGCAATGAGGCACTATCCTGGTGCATTTGTCTGACCTTCCTTCAGAGTTGCAACAGATAGTTTAAGACTTACCCTTCGAGGGACTGTCACTCTTTTCAGAAAAACAGATAAGACTCTGTATAGTCTCTAGGATTCTAGAGCAACCCTGAAATCCCTGGGCATTTACAGGAGCAAAGAGGAAGATGTTCTGCTCTCAGCAGTCTCAGCATTTTCAGGGATTTACTCTCCAACCCACCACCTACTAAGGAGAAGGAGCAGAGGTTACAAATGGTCACTTCCTTCTGTGTCTGCAGTTGCTGGTTCATCGAAGCAGGCAGCATCTTCCGAGAGCTCATTTTGATGGACAGGCTAAGAGGAGCCTGCCCATTCCGAGAAGGCTATCCCTTTTTGCTCCAGTTTTGTCTGTCTGTCCCACTTCTGTCATGCGTGGACTCACATCACAACTGATTGGTGGGTTCTAAGCACAGTGCAAGTGGGATATTTGCTCCATTTTATTTTTGTCCCATTTTCCTGTCCCCTCCCCTGGTCCTCTTCAGGGAACTCTCTCACAAGAAAGTTCTTCTGCAAAAGGTACAATTGCTTCTCCTTGTAGGAGCTGTGGAGGAGGTTCCTGTTCTGTTCAGGGGAAGGGGGTTTTACTCACAATACTTCCTGACATAGAAGGTAAAAGGGGGTCTCAGGCGTATGTTAGATCTAAGGCAGGTAAACAAGTTCCTAAAATCAAAATTCCAGATGGTCACTTTGACTTCCATTATTCCTTCCCTGGAGCCAGGGGACTGGTATGCTGCTCTTGACTTAAAAGACACCTACTTTCATGTGGCAATTCAGCAGGGCCACAGAAAGTGTCTAAGATTCACTGTGGGCAGCCACCATTATCAGTTCACAGTCTTCCCCTCTGGTCTCTCAGCTTCACCTTGTGGTTTTATGGTGTATGGCAATGGAAGCCGCTTTCCTCCTGAGACTAGGAGTCCACGGATTCCCTTACCTGGATGAGTGGCTGATTAGAGGTTGATCCAGGTCGTAGGTGGTGTCCAGTATCTGCATAGTCCATTCACCTTTGATGCGCCCAGCCTGATAATCAACACAGACAAGTCAATCCTGGCCCCAGTACAGAAAACAGAATTTGTTGGAGCAGTACTGGACTCATCAGCCTGGCTACCACAGAGAAGGATTCTTGCAATGCAAAGACTCATTCAGGACTTAAAGGCTTATCCTCTTACCACAGTGAGCAACTGTTTAAGACAGCTGCATACACTTAGGTGTCTCAGACCCCCTTAGGGGAATGGCAGAGGTGTATTCTCCAAGAAGGCACCACATAGACATGCTAATGCATGTACCAAGTCTCATCTTATCCACCCTAAATTGTTGGCTAAGCCCAATCAATGTATGCAGGGGAGTTCTTTTCACCCCACCTCAGCGCTTGCTTACCTTAGTCACGGATACCTCAGAGCTGGGGGAGGCAGGCTCACCTGGGAAATCTGCAAACACAAAGTTTTTAGTCTCCCCCAGATCTCAGTCTGCATATAAAGATCAGGGAGCTATGGCCTACACTTTTAGCTTGCAGGGCATTTCTTCCCCACATCAGGGGGTGGGATGTATTGGTGCTGGCTGGCAATATGGCTGCCATAGGAGGAATCTGGTCCTCACTACTCTGTCAAGAAGCAAACCTACTTTGGAACTTCTGCATCAGCACCTCTCTACTTCTGAAGGCAGCCCAGCTCCTGGGGTCCAGAATATGCCGGCAAACCACCAAAGCAAGTTGTTTATCAATCGCCATGGGGATCCCTTTTCCCAGATATAGTAAGGTCCATTTCCCAGCTCTTGGGAACTCCCCAAGTGGATTTGCTTGTAACAAGGGACAACAAAAATGTCACTAGCTCTGCTACAGAGCAGGACGCAGTTGGGTTTGTTGAGGGCTCTGGCTGGGGGTGCAGGCTCTGGTGTGGGCCCGGGGATGAAGGGTTTGGGGTGCAGGAGGAGGCTCTGGGCTTGGTGGGGAGCTCAGGGCTGGGGCAGAGGGTTGGGGATTGGGGTTGGGGCATGGACTTACCTTGGGCGGCTCCCGGTCAGCGGTGCTGCAGGCTAAGGCACCTTCCCTGCCAATCCTGGCACCGAACTGCACCCCGGAAGTGACCAGCAGGTCTGGCTCCTAGGCAGGGTGGCCAGAAGGCTCAGTGCACTGCTCTTGCCCACAGGCACTGCCCCGCAAGTTCTCATTGGCCACGGTTCTCAGCCAGTGGGAGTGTGGAGCCGGTGCTTGGGGTGGGGGCAGCATGCAGAGCTCTGTGAGTCCCGTACCCCCCCCCCAGGAACCGGACTTGCTGGCTGCTTCCGGGGTGCAGCACGGAGCCGGGACAGGTAGGGACTAGCCTGCCTTAGACCCACAGCAGCGCCGACCGGACTTTTAAAGGCCTGGTCGGCTATGCTGACCCACCCATCAACACTGGTTTTCTCAGCTTTTGGACCTATCAGTCTGTCTCCCACTATTGCTCCCACTTCCCACAGATCTAGTTTTGCAGAATCATGGCTGCCTCCTCACCCCAACCTTGAGGCTCTCCACCTGTTGGCTTGGAGGCTTCATGGCTAACATCAGCAGAGGAATCCTACTCAAGAGAGGTGCAGGAGGTAGCGCTGAATAGTAGAAAGCCATCAACAAGGTCAACCCATCCTGGCTGAGTTGAAAAGATTTTCCATCTGATGGAGGCTGAAGGGGGGTCTTCCCCATTCTTGCTTCTGTTCAGCATGAAGGACTATATTTTGTGCCTGAAACATCAATGATTAGCTTAACTGGGACCAGCTAGCAGCTATATTGACATTTCACCTTCTGGTGGATAACAGCTCCCTTTTTTCCAACCCGTTGGTCATAAGGTTTTTGAGGTGCTTGGACAGGATATTTATGCAGATATGGAGTTCTATTTCACATTGACGTCTGAATTTACTTTTATCAAAGCTGATGGCTCCTCCCCCCCCTTTTGAGCCTCTAGCAACTTGCTCTCTGTTACACCTTTCAACAAAGGTAGCATTTGTAATGGCTATTACATCAGCCAGGAGAGCAGGGCAGTTCAGGGTGTTCTACCCTCAAGGGGTTGTAGAGGTCTCATCAGAAATGGAAGACAAACTGTAGCACTTGGTCTGACACAATGTCAGTCAATAGTCTGTGGAGCCAAAAGATGTGTTCAAGAAAGAGGTGGATGGTTTCCAGGGCAACGGGAACTGCACAAGAGGGAATAAAACATGCTCCTTTGGTCAAGTAATCAATGGCAACCAACCCAATTGTACATCCCTGGAAGTGGGGAGTTCTGTTATGAAATCCAGGGACACACTAGACGAAGGCTGAGAGAGTGTGCATATGGACTGAAGACCAATTGCCTTTCCACAAGGGATCTTGGCCCAGGAACACAGATCACAGCAGGAGTCAGTGTACTTCTTGACATACAAGTGTATACCCGGCCACCAGAAATTTCACAAAACCAAGTTCCTGATTTTAGTTGGGTGAGCTAGGACTCATGACATACTTCGAGACCCTTGCATCTAGGCTAGTGGTCTGGAACAGAAATGCGTCCTCTGCAGTACAGAATTCCATCCTGCAACTGCAACTCTGAACCGGCCTGGGGTCCGCATCACCCAAGGACTGGCAGGTCTGGGTGGCAAAGGGGTTGTGAGGTAGCAGCGATTAAATGAGTGACATTAGGTCACTGTCCATTGGTCCCAGGACAAAGGGAGATGGCATAAGGATGGCTGAATGTGGTGTTGTGCATGACTCCGCACGTTCATCTATGTGGGACAGGGCATCTGCCCACCTGCTTCTTGCACCTGCATAGCAGGGTAAATAAGTTTGTGAAACTCACTTTCTGTTGCAATGAGGGAACAATGATATGTCCTGATACTGACAGTTTTCCTGTCTACTTAAGCCAAAACTTACTTCAGCTAATGCGAAGTGTTATGGGATACTTAGCATAAGTGAACAGGATTATAGTATTGGCCAGTTTAGGCTATATCGCTGTTATAATGTTTGTGCTTAATATATACTTATATGCATATGGTGTGGATGATACATGTTATGAATATATTTATATGGTAGCCAGCATATGTTAGTCAACACAACCATGCCTGCAACTGTTTCCATCGCTCCGCACTGACTCAGCTGTTTGCGGCTTCAGAGTGACTCCCAGACAAATCCTGGAATCTGGTTACATAGATTCTAGCAGTGCTCCAGTGCAATAGTACTTAGCCCTTTTCATCAGTCGCTCCCAAAGCACATCATAATCTTTAATGTTGTTATCCTTGCGGCCCCCTTGTGGGTTGGGTCAGTGCTGCTATCCCCCGTGTTCAGAGAGATTAAATGGCTTGCTCACTGGCACACAGGAAGTCTGTAGGAGAGCAGGGGATTGAATGATGGTGTATTTAGTCCTAAACTGGGACCCTACTCACTGGGCCATCTGTTGGGCACTTTACAAACACAAAATGAGGGACAAGCCTTCCCCACGAGAGGCGACAGATAGGGAGAAGAGGTGCATCATGTAAGTATAGGGGTCAAAGTTGTGATTGTTCATGTCTTGGGGATGGAGTATCATCATTTTTAACAGCTGGAAGATTTATGATGTACAGCAAGGCTGTTTGTTAGATTACAAAGCCAAACACTCACAAGGTAGCCATTACAGACTGGGTAATGCATGCCAGCAAGGGAATGGCAGGGAAGGAGCTGCCTGGAGAGACACTGAAGGAAATGCTGGTAGGGAGGGAGGAGGGCAGTGAGCCAGGAAAAGACAGGATTACAAATGGCAAGAGAAGAGAAGATGATAACATGTCAAAAGCAACAGCGAAGTTGAGGTGAAGGTGGCACAGAGACCTTGAGATCTGACCAGAAACTGATCATTAGAGACCTGGGCAAGAGCAGCTTAAGGATGGAGGTTCAGTGTGAGGGAGGGAGGTGGAAGTACTGGCTGTGAAGTGCAAATGAGCTGTGATCGGAGGAGAACACATGGGGTGGAATATACCTTTTGTTCTGTTCCAGACTAACAGCCTGTCTTCACAGTAGAGTTAGCTCCAGGTATAACTCTGCTGTTACCCCACCCAAACTGCCATGCACATAGACAAATCTCTAGTTTGAGTTCAGTGGTGCTTTAAACTCGCGTGAGCTAGCCCATCAGGGGTTGGGGGCTGGAGCTCGAGTGCTGCTGATGCTGGAGCTACTAACGCAGTGCAGACGCAGCTACTCTATGCTTGTCATACAAATACTGTGTTGCTAATCCAGTCGCTCTGTGCAGCTCCATTGCTGGGGCACAGTGTGGCTGCTCTCACTTGAGCAAAGCTAACAAAGAGTTAACTTGACCTAATTCAGCAGAGAAGACGTAGCCTAGTCACCTTCCACCTGAGACCAAATACAGAACAGTGCAGCCCCGAGGAACAATTTCAGATGGTTTGAAGTAACTGAGCAAGGGGTTGGACTGGGCGTGGAACTCCACCCCTTTACAATGCTATGCTATCCCCTCACCAGCAAGAATGCTGCCATTTAATGTTTCCTCCTAACTCTTTACCTCAACCATTGTTGCTCTTTTCTGAGCTACATCCCATCTGCATGTCTCTGATGCACCAAGTACTTGGAAATAGACGCCTCTTCAGGTCAGGTTGGTTTCTACAAAAATACTCCAATCTCCATGGTATTTGCATTTATCCAGTTCCTCCGGAAAGAAGGCTTAATCACGATAACAGAAGCTGGGTCACCGATTGCTTCTGTTCATGCAGCAAACCCTCCTGCTGTCACTATCCCTTCAAGCACAGATATGCCTGTTAGCAGCAAGGAGTGAACTCAGGAGCTTCAGCACCCGTGCACCGAGCCCTTGCCAAGATTCCAAAGCTCCCCACCTGCACAGAGAGAAGATCAGAGCAGATGGAAAAATTAGCCTGATGTGCCCACTTATTCTGTCTTGCTGCTAGTGTCACTTTTCACACACCCTGCTCCGTTCTGAGGACTGTTCTGCAATGGCCACGTGGCATTGAACAGCTAGACTGGGGTCAGTGCAGCGTCAGTCCCATCCCTCTACACTGACTGCAGGGGGCTTTTGTGGGGAACAAGCCCATACACCAGCTATATGCCACAGCTGTTCACACTTGGCTCGAGGGAGGTTCCCGGGCCATTTGGCAGCTCTTGCAGCCAGCCAGCCAGCACACCTAAGGATCTGGCCAAACCTTTTAGGGTACCTCTAGGCAGTCCATGTCTGTGAGCTTCCCAGCCCAGGTCAACAGACTCAGGTTAGTGGGGCTCACACTCGTCCTCTAAAAATAGCTGTGCAGACAGCGCTTTGAAGTTGCAGCTTGGGCTGGAGGTCAGGCTCTGAAGCCCAGCGGTGGGCCTCAGACCAAGCTGCAACATCAAAGCACTGTCTACACAGCTATTTTTAGGGCACAAGCGCAAGCCCTGCCAACTTGAGCTGGGAGGCTTGCTGGTGAGCTGCGCAGACATTACTCATGAATTTAGAGAAAAATAGCAGGCTGTTGTAGTTGCTGGAACGTCCCACCAGAGGGCCTCATGATCCCTCATAGTAGGCCAGCATATTACAGACATTCTGTTACAGGAGGGCAGGTAACATCAAGTAGGGAGGTACTTTTTTTGTTTGTTTGTTTTAAGATCTTTATGCTGGCAAAAACCCTACAGTTCTCTGGCTGCTTTGTGCCACCAGAACAGCACAAAAGTGAGTGCTCAGAAACTGTCCTTGTGTTCTTACAGTTCCCATTTGTATTAGGAAATGCAGGATTTACCTTAACCAGAGTTCTCTGGGCAAAGCCAGCCCCAGATACTGCTGGGTTTGAGTAGCCAGGTGTGTGTGAATTACTGGCTTGTGCTGAGAATGCTTTTTTTGTTTATTCTTGTCTGTCTGCTCCAGGAGGTGCGAGAACCGGCCATGCTGACTGACTGCCAGTCTGACCGGGTGGTGTCACTACTTGTCTCACTGTATGAGCAAGAGGAATTGGACTGTGTGCTCCGGCTCTGTGGCCTACAGAAAATTCAGGTAAAAAAGCCACTCTCTGTGGAAATCTCACTGCTGGCTTTACTGCCCCAGAGAGCAGCAGGTGCCTCCCAGACCATCCTTGCAGGAGACTTCCATCATCCTCAAGGGTTCCTGACCCATGTTCCTGGGTATGAAGGGAAACATTGGCTCAGATATGGCCATGGTGCAGCGGCCTCTCCCTGGGCCTTGAACTCTCCTGTGGCAGATTAATGACCAAGCCAACACTGCTGCTATTGGGGCAATTCACTGCTGAGGCACAAAAGATCTGTCCCCTTTGCTCACACTTCCTTTCTAGCCTCAGGCCAGAGAGCATGTTTTCTCCAGGCCTTTCGGTTTCAAACAGATGTCCAGGCCACAAGCAAAGACCAGGCTCATCTCTAGTGGCTTACAAATTTCTTTAATTCCATCATGAGACACTTACCTATCCCATAGATGAAGGAGGCTGCTCATTCAGAGAGGTTGAGTGATAAACTGCAAGGCCAGAAGGAGGGATCATTATGGTTATCTAATCTGACCTGCTGTCTAGCATAGGCCGGAGACCTTCAGCCAGTCAGCCCTGCAGTGCTGGGACTGGTTTTTCCCTGCTACCTGAGGGCCCAACACTTTGCAGCTGAGCCATAGTGTATCCTTACAAAAGCATCCAGACTTGGTTTGAAAACTCCAGGAGATGGAGCATCCATGAAATCGCTCCATAAGCAGGTGCCAATGGATAATCGCCTCATTGTTACAAAATTGCACCTTATTTTTAATTTGAATTTTTAGGACCCAACTTCCAGTCACAGGATCTTCTTATTCCTTTATCAGCTAGATTAAAAGGCCCCTACATCAGATGTCCCTTCTCTGCATAGGAATGCAAAAGGGCATGTGTCTCCCTATCCTTGATTACCACAAAAACTGCTCAGTCTCCTTTTTTTAGTGTGCATTCCATATAATTTATTCAAGTCCCCGCCCCCCATCAACACCTATAAAATGCAATATAACAATTCTAATACCCTATTACGCTATGACGACGGCCCCTGTTCATCACAGCTCTGGAAGGAAAAGAGATCTTCCTTCTTTGGGATTGGCTTCAGTCTGAGCACAACTAGGTCTGTCCTCCCACTTTTCCCTGCTAACCCTGCCTTTTATCAAGCTAGTCAGATGATAGGCCAATTAGTTCCTTCACCCAGCTCCCCGCATCTGTTTAGCTAACTTTTCAATCAACCATCACTGGGGAAATTCACTGATGCTGCCGTGAGCAGAGTACCAACCCATCTATTAAACCTCAGCACTCTGTCGCACACCTCCCCCTTTTACCTGAGAGTGGGTTTGGGGATTTTTTTGCACCTACCTTTCCTTGTAGGAGGTTCTTGCCTCTATACATTCCCGTTTGCCCCACGTTGGTCTTTTCTGGGTCGTTCCATCCTCCACGTGCAGAAATTGCTCCCATAATTCAGTTTTAGCCCACAGAGCTTCACACCTACAGGCCCACTCTTCTCAGCTTCTTTCACCTTGTCTGCAGGTAGGGCCTGTTGTCCCCCTTTCTCTTCCTTCTCTAAGGCCTCTGGTTCTCCCAGTCCCACGAACTGGTCCCTGGGTTCCTCCCCTCACCCTTTCTGCCGTCCAGGTACCTGGGACTGTCCAACTCTTGGGCTTGGACTGTTCTTCTCCCCCGAGCCTAGTTCTGCCTTTTCCTTTTTCTCCCTTTTTTCCTCTGGAGCAGTTCAATTTTTGCCTTGGCTTGTATCATTCTGCGCAGGGTAACTCAGGCCATTCCTCATTTGCTTCTTTTTCTAGCATGTGGGGCCATGGCCACTTGCTTGCTTTCTATAGGGGAAGGGGCTCAGTCCATACCTTCTGCAGCCAGATGGGGTAGTCTCTCCGTTACTCCCACCTGCTTCCATCTGCTTTTCCCCTTTACCTCTAAGGGTACCTCTGCCATTGGGCACTTTCTTCTCCCTTTGAATGCATGTTAACTCTACCCTCTCCCCTGAGAGCCTCCAGTGGGGCTTCACTAAATCCCCCCAGATCAATGAGCATCCTGGGGCAGTGTCCACAAGCCCCCTTCTTCCCATCGCTATAGGGACGGTAGGCATTTTCCTTTTCCTCCGACACCTGACAGTCCCAGTCCATCCACAGAATTCTGGGAACCTGCACTGCATCCTGGAGCAGTCCCGCCTAATATGTCCCAACCTTCCACATTATTAGCACACTAGTTCCTGATTCCCTGAAAGAGTTCCTTTTACTTCCTCCCTTTTCTTTTTGGGGCTTTTCAATTCCTACCGCATCTACCCCTGGCTCCAGACCCATAAGTAGCTGGACCACTCTTCTGGGAAAATTGGTTTCTGCAAACTCTTTGGAGAGTTAAATTGTGACCTCTAGGATACTGGGCTGGTGCTTCCTTACCCTGGTATTCTCTGGGAGGCTCAGGAGAAATTGGTCCAGTACCACCAGATCTGTAATTTCCCCCCACAGTTCCAATACCTGACTTCAGACAGTGGGCAGCCTAGGCTGTCCGCTTTTGTGCATATGCCCTGGGTTATACCCCTCTAGTGACCCAAAAATTCTGATGGTATTTTTCAACAGATTGCTCCACCCAGTCTAAAATGGTGGCCTTCATAACATCTTAGTTCTGGGCCTGTTCCTTATTCAGGGTCGTTAAGCCACAGAGTTTACCCAGTGAGATAGAGTGCCACCCAGAGGGCCCAATTTCCTTACCCCACCTGGCTCCAGTGGCTACCCTCTCAACTGTTACCAGGAATGAGTCCAGATCATCAGCTGGGATCACTTTGCATACAGTCACAACCAGGGTATGACTCCCAGCCTTTGCAGTGGGACTCACTAACTTCTGTACAAACTGATTTCAGAATGGTAGCCGTGTTAGTCTGTATCAGCAAAAAGAACAGGAGTACTTGTGGCACCTTAGAGACTAACAAATTTATTTGAGCATAAACTTTCTTGGGCATGCAGTGGAAAATACAGTAAGAATATATATATACACAGAGGACATGAAAAAATGGGTGTTGCCATACTAACAAGAGGAGAAAAATAAAATTTTGTAGTAATAATCAGGATGGCCCATTTCCAACAGTTCACAAGAAGGTGCAAGTAACAGTAGTGGGAAAATAGCATGGAGAAATAGGTTTTACTTTGTATAATGACCCATCCACTCCCAGTCTTTATTCAAGCCTAATTTAATGATGTCCAGTTTGCAAATTAATTCCAATTCTGCAATTTCTTAGTGGAGTCTGTTTTTGAAGTTTTTTTTGTTGGAGTATTGTGACTTTGAGGTCTGTAATTGAGTGACCAGGGAGGTTGAAGTGTTCTTGGACTTGTTTTTGAGTGTTAAAATTCTTGACGTCTGATTTGTGTCCATTTATTCTTTTGCGTAGAGACTGTCCGTTTGGCCAATGTAAATGGCAGGGGGGCATTGCTGGCACATGATGGCATATATCACATTGGTAGATGTGCAGGTGAACGAGCCTCTGATAGTGTGGCTGATGTGATTAGGTCCTATGACGGTGTCCCCTGAATAGATAGGTGGACAGAGTTGGCAACAGGCTTTGTTGCAAGGATAGGTTCCTGGGTTAGTGTTTCTGTTGTGTGGTTGCTGGTAAGTATTTGCTTCAGGTTGGGGAGTTGTCTGTAAGCAAGGACTGGCCTGTCTCCCAAGATCTGTGAGAGTGAGGGATCATCCTTCAGGATAGGCTGTATATCCTTGACTAATTTCTGCAGACTTTTCTGCTGCTTCACTTACCACGCCAGCAGGGATTGACATTCAAATCAGTAGGAGTGATGGAATGTCTGTGTAAGCAGAGTCAGAATGAGCTCTACCCTGACATCTGGTGGTGAGATGTGGAAAAGGACTTCAGGGGCTGATCTAGTTTGCATGGACACACCCACCTTGTCTAGCATGATGGGACTGCTTGCTCAAATGGTCACTGTGGCTGCTGTGGGATCCCCAGCCTCTTTGTTATTGGGGCAGGAGTAATAAAGACCTAGGTCTAGGGCGATTGACCCTTGCAGGGGAGCAGGAGAAAGAACGGGGCACCTTACATGCTCCCTTGCAAAGGTCAATGGCCAATTGCCACACCTCTCCATGGAGTTCTGCTACAGTCTTCACAACACACCCATTCATTGACACTTCCTCATTAACAGCTACATTTTGAAGTCAGTCAGCTTTTAATCTCCAGAATGTGCCATATCTAATTCATTTTGAACACTAATGCCAGACCTGCCTTCCCTGGTGCCTTCACCTATGGCCAAGAAGACTGATTCAAAACAACATTGCAACAATTTTATAAGAAATCACAATCCTCACCGTAAGAGGAGCAGCCTCCCACAGAGCCCCTGGCTCTATTTAGCCAAACTCCTGTCATGTGCTGCGTGTGACAAAGGGCACATCCCAAGCACAACTTATCCTGTCGCCAAGAGAGCTCATTTCAGTGGAAGCCAGGAAGTCCAGTAGGTAGATAATGGGTCAGATTCACTGCTAGAGTAAGCAGATGCAATAACACAGTTAGCTAGTAGTGAATTTGTCCCGGTGAAGTTTGTCAGTGACCTGTGTCTCCTGGCCAGAGTTGCGTGCTGCAGACAGTGTTTGGGGGCAGTGAGCTCCCAAGAGCACCCAGTCCAGCCTTGCTCCCTTGATGGTGGTTGAAATGAAGCCTGCTTTAGGTTTTCTTCTCTGATTCCCTTTGTGTCCTCTGCTCTTCCCCCAGACCGATGTGCTGCTGCAGTTGGATTTGCATTACACCCAGCTTGGCACCAAGCAGAGGGCTTGCGAGAGTCTGCAGAAAATCCTCCAGAAATCTCTGCTAGCAAAACTGTTCAGCCAGAAAAGCTCTGCAAACCCATCCTGCATGGTGGACCAAAAGGCTGCTGCCACCGTGTGCCCCAAGGCTGCCCCTACTGTGAATGCAGCCCATGAGGGGTCCAGCTCACTGACAGCTGAGCCCAGACACAGCTGGCAATGTAGCAACCAGTCAAACATATGCAGCGAGCCAGAGGAAAACGATGAGAGTGACTTGAGCAGCCTCTGCTCAGCCCTGCAAAGGGCTGGCCCAGGGCAGGATTGTCCTTGACATGTGGGGGAGTTCAGCTCACTATCAGCAGACTGTATTTCAAGTTATAGGCCAGACAACTCCCCTAATCTGAGCTCTTCTCCAGTCTGGCGTGGATCACATCCAGATGGTCAAGGCTGCTATTGAAAGGGTTTCTCTTCTCATCCCACTAGCAGGGAGTCCTAGTGAGCATTATCTGACTCACAGGCAAAGCTATAAGCTGTTTAAAACAAGTGCCTCCTGCAGAGGGGTGATTTTACTGTGCACTAGACAGTGTGACTGACGTGAGTCATCACATTCCCCAACAACAAGCGTCATTCATTTACAGCCACTGTTGTCAACTGAGCTGCTTTGAGAGTCTCAATTTAATAAGTAAATGTCTACATCAAGCACTTACAAAACTGTAAGAAACGGTAAGTGAAGAGACCCAAGAACCTTGCAGGCAAGTCTGATACAACCACAAATACAATTAAAAAAGCAAACAATTCCCTCAACTCTGTACAAATATTACAAAGAATTAACGAATAACAAATATAAAATTGTATGAATGTGTAGCTGTGGTACTGAAATAGTGTTAGGCTTTTCTATCTAATAGGAAGATGCAACAAACAATTGTACAACAACATATATTTGTGTTTCTAAAGGATATATTTGAGTTTTGTATTTAGGATTGTGTTCATTGTTCTCTAAACCACATTCTGATATCATTTTGGAAATGCACATAATTTTAATATATTTTAACATATTTATTACATTGTTTTTTTCCTGGTTCTAACATGGGTCAGAGTTAAGGGTTTTATTATGTTCGAAATGACAGTGTTTGTGGGATGCTTCTGATGTAGCTGGATGCTTTAATCTAGTGTTCTCTACTGTCTGAGTGGTTTTAGGCATCTGTGGGTGAGATTCACAAGGGGGACTTAGCCATCTAACTGCCACTGTAGGTGTCTAGGTCCAACATTTAGGCACCACTGGCATTCACAAAACTCCTTCTCAGCTATCACCTAACCCTGGGGGTGTCCATTGCCGAAGTCCCTGAGGTGCCTAAATTTCAGTGGATGGGCAGGCACAGAGAGCGTGCTTTCTATTGAATATTCTTTGGAGCAAGTGGCTAGCATGTGGATCTCCCTCTTCCCAGGTGGGTGCTATAGTTACTGGGCTATAGAGCAGAGGTGGGCAAACTACAGCCCATGGACCACATCCAGCCCGTGGGACCATCCTGTCTGGTCCCCGAACTCCTGGCCTGGGAGGCTGTAGTGCTACTAGCCACCGGTGCTTCAGGCAGCACAGTAAGGGGGCAGAGAGCGGGGCGGGGGGGAGGTTGGATAGAGGGCAGGAGAGTTCAGGGTGGTGGTCAGGGGGCGGGGGTCGTTTGAGTAGGTTCAGATATGAGAGAAAGCTATGATACCTGCTCAGGTACGTGGGTGCATGATGTCCCCCATAGGTGCACATGAACCTCTTCAGGGAGCTAGTCCCACAGCCACGGTTCCTCGTCCCCCTCACTCACCGGAGTCACAAGCCCTACGTGGCCAGAGAGCCCGCTGAGCTTCCCAGAACATGCACCTTTAGCACAAGTCATAGGGCCGGTTCGTGTTCATTTCATTACAGGGAGTTAATATAATGTTTTAAGTACTATTAGTTTGGTGTCGACAAGCAAAAGGAGTCATCGGCAAAGAACTCTGAGCCCCAATTACATTAATGTATGTGACTGCAACATCTGCAACCTACCGACCCACCCAATAATCCTTAGCTTTTGTGCTCTGGTATGTAAGCAGCAATGCTGGCACAGAGCTTGCTTGTTGGCCCCAATCAATCAGCCTCAGATCCCAAGAACTACACAGATAGCCAGACATGCCTGCACACCAATTATTTGATGTTGCTGAGCTGCTTTCCAGGAGCATCCACACGTTACAAAGTCACTGTCCACTGCTGGCAGGAGGCACCTCTGAAGGCCAAATTCGACTCAGGGAGGGGGAAGGCGAGGCTGGTCCGTCTCTCTTCACACACAGCTTCATGGACAATAGCTGAACATCCACCCCTCTGCAGAGGGGCAGCACAAGGCATGATCTCTTCAGCCTCAAAATAGGATTTACATAATTTAACTGTGTTTCATCTTGACAGCCATCTGTACAGGAGCATGCCCTATGAATCGTTTGCTACAGCAGTGCAATCACCTGGCAGGGCCTTCATTTCTCAAAAGAAAACCCCAAGCAATTCCACACCAGGAAACTGACAATTACAGTTAAGGCTGCAAGCACATATCTAAGTACTAGAAAGAAAATCCACACCTTAATACATGGGATGGGAGTCACAAAGGATATAGATATCGTGGGCCAGAGAGTGAAATGACTCACAGCACAGGGAGACAAACTTTGTGCCTAAGGCCTCAGTCAATTCGTAATGTATAGAAGCGGTGAGGAGGGGTTGTGGTCCGGACCCCACCTGTATCTGCCCCTCCAACCACCACTTTCTCCCTGTCCCGACTGCCCACGGACCCGCCCCTGACGGCCTCCCTGCACTCATCCACCCCCCTTCCTACGCGCCCCAGACCCCTGTCCCCCCCCCGACTCCCTGACCCTATCCACACCCCCTGCCCTGTCTCCAGCCAACCCCTGCCACATACCTCTGTGGCCCTGCTCAAAGCCAGCCAGCCCCACACACAGCCCTGCCCGCACCAGCCCTACACCCTGCTGGGGGGGAACCAGGGCGTCCTGGGGCAGCAGTCAGGAAAGAGAGGGGGTTGGATGAGGTGGCAGGGAGCCGTCAGGGGCAGGGGTTCCAGGGGCAGTCAGGGGACAGGGAGAAGTGGTGGTTGGATGGGGGCAGATACAGGTGGGGTCCGGACCACAACCCCCTCCCCTCACCAGCATTCTATACAATTTACGAAACTAGATGCAGCCCTTAGGCCACAAAGTTTGTCCTCCCCTGCTGTAGAGTCATTCTCACTCTCTGGCCCACTGAATATCTAACTATTCCCCTTTGTGACTCCCATCCCATGTATTAAGGTGTGGATTTTCTTTCTAGTACTTAGATAATGTGCTTGCAGCCTTAACTGTAAATTGTCAGCTTTCCTGGTGTGGGAATTGCTTGGGGTTTTCTTTTTGAAGAAATGAAGGACCCTGCCAGCGTAGATTGCACTGCTGTAGCAAACGATTCACCTAGCGGGATGCTCCCCTGTACAATGGCTGTCACAGACTGAAGACACCAGTTAAATTTCATGTAAATCCTATTTTGAGTGCTGAAGAGATCCATAGGCCTTGTGCTGCCCCTCTGCAGAAGGAGGGGTGGATGTTCAGCTGCTATATAGCTCCACTGAAGCCTGTGTGCTGAGAAGAGAGACAGGAACCAGCCTCCCTCCCCCACTCCCCTGAGTCTGAATGTGGGCCTTCAAGAGGCTGCCTCCTGCAGCATGTGGGACAGTGACTTTGTAAAGTGTGGATGGCATCCTGGAAAGCAGCTCAGCACATCACAATACCATTGGGTGTGCAGGCATGTCTGGCTATCTGGTGTAGTTCCTTGGGATCTGAAGGCTGATTAGATATGTTGGGCCACAGCAAGCTCTGTGCCAGCATCTGCTGCTTACATACCAGAGCACGAAAAGCTCAAGGAATTATTGGGTGGGGTCGGTAGGGTTGCAGGATGTTGCAAGTCACATGACATTAATGGTAATTGGGGCTCAGAGTTCTTTTGCCGATGACTCAGTTTTGCTTGTCAGACACCAAACTAATAGTAACTTTAAAACATTAATTAACTCCCCTGTAATGAAAATGAACAGAACCTGGCCCTATGACTTTGTGCTAAAGGTGCAATGTTTCCTGGGGAAGCTCAGCCGGGGCTCCTCTGGCCACAGTGCAGGGCTTGTGACTCCGGTGAGTGAGGGGGGACCGAAGGACCGTGGCTGTGGGACTAGCCTCCCTGAAGGAGGAGTTCATGTGCCACCTATGGGAGTGGGACATCATGCCACCACAGCTACCCTGAGCAGGTATCATAGCTTTCCTACTCATATCTGAACCTTAGAGTTCAGAAAATAAGATGCTAGCATGAAACCTCCAAGCTTAATTACCAGCTTAGATCTGATAGCGCTGCCACCAGCCAGATTCCAGTGTCTGGCACACTCTGGTCTCCCCAAAACCTTCCCCTTGAATTTGAAAAATCTGTTTCCTGATGTTCTCTGTACAAAGGGAAATAACCCCCTCCCTTGTCTCCTCTTTATTTCCTCCCAGGCTTCCCCTCCCTGGATGGCCCTGGACGATCACCCTATTTCAATTCCTTGAAATGCAAAACAGAGAGATCAAGTTTCTTTCACCCTCACTGATCCCCCCAGAGTTCCCTGCAAATGCGAGCTTTGCAACTCTAACACAAAGAGATTTTCCCCTCCCCACTGTTTCCTTCCTCCCCACAAATTCCCCTGGCTGAGTTCCAACTAGGAAAAAATCCAACAGGTCTTAAAAAAGAAAGCTTTATATAAAAGAAAGAAAAAGACATAAAACTGGTCTCTGTATCAAGGTTGACAATATACAGGGCTATTTGCTTAAAAAGAAAAATGAATAAACAGCCTTATCCAAAAAGATAAATACAATTCTAAAACATTCCAGGCAAACTAACACACATGTAAATACAAAAACAATATAAAAACCTATTGTCTTCTACCTTTGTACTTACACTTGGAAACAGAAGTTATTAGAAAGCTTGGAGAGAGCGACAGTTCACTACTCAGAGCCGAGAAGCACAGAGAGACAAAGACACACCCAGAAGTTCCCTCCTTGAGATTTTGAAAATCTTGTTCCTGATTGGTCCTCTGGTTCAGGTGTTTGGTTACCCCTTTGCAGGTGAAATAGACATTAACCCTTAGCTATCTGTTTATGACAGCATGCCACTTCCTCAGCCTACCATGTGTCTCTGAGGCGAGTGCCTGTTCTCCCGCCCTCCATCACTGCCAGAGCTCCCTCTGTGCCTGGTGTATACCCCTTGTCCCAAACCTCAGCACCCCCTCCGCCGCCTCTGAGCCAGAGGGTGAGGGGGATAGGAACCGATGCAGGAAGGCAGAACCCAAAGGCTGGGGAAGGGATTGTATAGCAGCACACAGGCAGGAGTCAGGGTAGAGGTGGGGGTTGCATAGGAGCAGAAAGAGAGTGGGTCAGGAGCCAAGGGGACATGCATGGGCTGGAGGTACATGGACGAAAGAGTCTAGCCCACTACAGCACTTTGCCCTCCAAAAACTGGTATTGAACCCAGGATTCTTGAGCCTCACCCTTCCTCTGCTGTTAGCAAACACCTTTGAAACCCATCAACAAAGTGAGTGGCTCATTGTAACGTTCCCCTGATCTTATCTGGACTGGTGATCTGCTAGGTCATTCCAATCCTTAACTCTGGGAGCCAGCCTTACCCTGCTCGGCTGTGAGAACCCCCACTCATGCACAACCTCTGGCATGTAAGCTGCTTGGATTATGCAACCAAATGACTCTGACCAAGATATAGGCTAGTGTCATTTGGTTGGATAATCCAAGCAGCTTACATGCAGAGGTTGTGCATGAGTGGGGTTCTCACAGCGAGCAGGGTAAGGTGCGCTCCAGAGTTAAGGATTGGAATGAACCTAGAGATCACAGTCCAGATAAGATCAGGGGAACTTTACAATGAGCCACTACTTCGTTGATGGGTTTCAAAAGGTGTTTGCTAACAAGGCAGAGCAAGGGTGAGCTCAAAGAACTGGGTATATACCAAGTTTCTTGTTGAGGCAATGCTGTTAGTGGCTAGACTCTTTGCGTCCATGTTACCTCCAAGCCCATGCATCCCCTTGGTCCTGACCCACTCTCTTTCTGCTCCTATGCAACACCCCACCTCTGCCTGATCCTGCCTGTGGCTGCTATACAATCCTTCCCAGCCTTGGGTTTCTGCTTCCTGCATGGTTCTTCCCCCTCACCCTCTGGCTCAGAGCGGCGGAGGGGTGCTAGTTGGGACAAGGGTAGTACACCAGCACAGAGGAGCTCTGCAGTGATGAGGGCGGGAACAGGCACTCGCCTCAGATGACAACATGGTAGTGCTGAGGAAGTGGCATGCTGTCATAAACCAGATATGCTAAGGGTTAATGTCTATTTCACCTTCAAAGGGTAACAAACACTGACAGAGAACCATCAGGAAACAGATTTTTCAAATCTCAACTAGCCAATATCTCTGGTCCCAGACACAACCCTAGGAACCTCTGTCTTGCAGTGTCCAGTTAAGGACAATGAAGGCCACCCCAAAACAGAGTAGCAAAGTCCTTCCAGGCAGCCTTAAGTAGCTGCAGAGAAGCAACCAATCAGGGGCCAGAAGGGCCATATAAAAAACAAACAGCAGAGCAGAGAGTTCAGTTCCTGCTTGAAGAGGGAGGACCAGGTGCCTGGCTGAGCAGCAGGACTGGGGACAGGTCAATGTGGGTAGCCTGAGCCCAGAACCTGGCCTGACCAGACAAGGGCACCAAGGTAGGCCCAGCTACTCTGGTTGCAGACCGAGCCCAGGGAGGACTGCTGAAAGGACCACAGCTGCAGGTACCAAGTGTGACAGTGTACCCCATAAGGCTTTATGGGAATATGCTTATGAATGTATATAAATTTAATTTTTTTAGAACAGATTTAAAAATAACTGGAATATGTTTTGTGCTGCATATGCCATGTAACATATCTCTAAAGGTTATGATCTACTGAATCTATTAATCCTATCTGCATGCATGTATCATTTTTGTATTCAAAGTTATGAATATTGGCTGGGCACTGGCTTGATTTTTAAGTAGCCTTTGTAAAGCATTTGGTCAGCTTCTTGAGAAAGGAATGTGTAAGTTAAGTGCCCAGTCAAGAAGCACTTAAGGGACAATGGATCTTGGGAGGCTCCAATCCACATAAGAAGTCTACATGCAGCAGCAGCTCCAGGCACCAGCACTCCAAGCGTGTGCCTGGGGTGGTAAGCCGCAGGGGGCACCCTGCCGATCCCTGTGAAGGCAGCAGTCAGGCAGCCTTTGGCGGCACGCCTGTGCAGGGTCCCCCAGTCCCATGGATTTGGTGGCAATTCGGTGGTGGGTACACCAAAGCGGTGGGACCAGTGGACCTCTCGCAGGCAAGCCGCCGAATCTGTGGGACTGGGGACTTCCCACAGGCAAGCTGGCCCGACTGCCATGCTTGGGGCTGCAAAAAAGCTAGAGCCACCCCTATCTACCTGAGAACGTTCAAGGTAGCAGGTAAGCCATGGCTGCTGCCTGTAAAAACTGAGTCATGTGTGGACATGTGACTTGCCCATGTGACTCCAAAACTGCATCTTGGAGCTGAACTTTGCATAGAGAAAGTCTATTTAAACCTGTGGGAGATCCCTCCATTTTGTTTTCAGCTGGCTCAAGAGATAGCATCTCCATCCCCAAGGATACCTGAAAGAAACTGAAACAAAGGACATTAACTACGGGGAGGGGGAGTGCCTGATTGCTGGACCCAGACTAGAAGGGGACTAGTCTGTAAAAGGAAGCTTACTGGGTGAGGTTTTTATCTATATTTAGTTTTCTTAGACATATATTTGCATGTTCTATTTTATTTTGCTGAGTAATTCACTTTGTTCTGTTTGCTGTTACTTGGAACCACTTAAATCCTACTTTCTGTATTTAATACAATCACTTTTTACTTATTAATTAACCCAGAATATGTATTAAGACCTGGGGTGGGGGCAGCAAACAGCTGTGCATATCTGTTATAGAGGGTGAACAATTTATGAGTTTATCCTGTATAAGCTTTATACAGGATAAAACGGATTTATTTGGGGTTTGGACTCCAATGGGAGTTGGGCATCTGAGTGTTAAAGACAGGAACACTTCTATAAGTTGCTTTCAGTTAAGTCTGCAGCTTTGGGGCACGTGGTTCAAACCCTGGGTCTGTGTTGGAGCAGACTGGGGTCCTGGCTTCGTCAACAAGACAGGGTGCTGGAGTCCCACGCTGGGAGGGAAAAGCAGAGGCAGAAGTAGTCTTGGCACATCGGTTGGCAGCTCCCAAGGGGAGTTCTGTGATCCAACCATCACACTGAGATGGGCCTTGGTAGGTTGTTTAGAGGCAGGGCTAATAGAAGAAGCCTTAGTGCTACGGCCCCACGCCAGGACTGGGAAAGAACCTGAGATGCGGGGCCGGCTTTAGGCCGATTCAGGATTCTCCGGAATCGGCCCTGTGCCTAGGAGGGACCGGCACCTTAAGCGCCTTTAAATTTTTTACTTACCCCAGCTGCGGTCTGCTCCGGGGTCTTCCATGGCCCGCTCCCCTGCACAAACACTGGTGGGAGCACAGCTGGCCCACAGCCTGGCTCTCCCAGCTGCAGCCCCAGCCAGAGGCGCGAGCAACCCCCCCGGCTGGGAGCTTCGGCCAGAGCACGGCAAGCTGCCCGCAACCCCGCTTTCCCGGCCGGAGCTGGGCACGCCGCCCCGCCGCCCCGGCTGAGCCCCGGCCAGAGCTGGGCAAGCCGCCCCGCCGCCCGGCTAGAGCCCCTGCCGCCGAGCGCAAGCCCTACCATGCAGCCTGCTCTCCCGGGCTGGAGCTCTGGGCCTTTAAATAGCCCTCAAAAGCCTGGATAGCGGGGGGCTTCTGGGTGCTATTTAAAGGGCCAGGGCTCAGCTGCCTCTGCCACCCCTTCCTTTAAATAGTCACCAGAGCCCCCCCGCCCCATGTATTCTCCAGGGCTCCCGCGGCTATTTAAAAGGTCCAGGGGGTAGAAGCAGGGGAGCCCCAGGCCTTAAAAACGCCGAGCCTGAGATGCGGGAGCCTTGGGGCTATTTAAAGGGGGGGGGCTCCAGCTGCCTCTGCTGCGCCCTCTGCCGTGCCCACACCAGCCCTGCCCCTCTGCCTTGGCCTAGCCAGCTCTGCACCCCATGCCCACAGCCAGCCCTTGCAAACCCCCTGCCCTGTCTCCAGCCAACCCCTGCCACATACCTCTGTGGCCCTGCTCAAAGCCAGCCAGCCCCACACACAGCCCTGCCCGCCACCAGCCCTACACCCTGCTCGCCCTGCCCTGTCTCCAGCCAATCCCTTCTGCCACTCCCCTGCCTGAAGCCAGCCAGTTCCGCACCTCTGTCTCCAGCCCTCTCAACCCCTGCTGCATCCCCCTGCGGCCCTGCCTGAAGCCAGCCCACCCACACCCCCCGTCTCCAGCCAGCCCTGCACCCTTGCCCTTGCCTGCAGCCTAGACCCTTCCTCCAGTCAGCCCCTGCCCTGCCTCCAACTAGCCTCATGTCCACTGCTGCCCTGCAGTTCCCAGGCCAGTAACCCTGCACACCTGCTTCAACGAGGGGGCAGCGAGCAGCTGGGACCAACACATGTGAAATGGCGGTTATTAGTAAAGCAATCAACAGCATATAAGATGCAATGTACATAATATATAATTGTATTATTTATATAGTTATGGAAAGTAAATAATACATGGAAGAAATAAAAGGCTTTTTTTTTACGTTTTTTTTTAGTCATCCCTGCAGGGCCCCCACCAAAATGTTCGAATTGGGCCCCGCACTTCCTAAGCGCCCTGCTGAGACGGAATACCCGCTGAAGGGGGGCAGTGAATGTGGCTCAGTCAGAGGGCTGAGTCGATGAAGGCCGGTCAAAAGAACTGTGATTGCAGGTACTATTGGCCAGGGAAGGGGGCGCTCACAGAGGCAGACCCCATTGCAACTTGATATAGCATATGTAACAGTTTTTTTTAAATGTAATTTCTTAAATAAATCAATAGGATAAATTATTAGGAGATTACGATTCAAGGCACAAGCCAACCACTAATTTGTAGAGTTGGAGGACTTCTTCTCTGACAGCGTTTTATAAATTACTGGGGGTCTCATGCCTTTCTCAGAGACAGGTATTGGACAAGATGGACCATTGGGTTGATCTGACATGGCAGTTCTTATGTTCCTAATATTTTCTTGACACTTGAGGAATGGATTTGAACACACTGAAATACCAGTAATGGTAAATTATTCCCTATGGACACATAGGGCCCAAGGACTATAAAGTATGGAGCCAGGGCCGGCGCTTCCATTTAGCGACACCGGATTTGCAGGGTGGCATTTTGCGTGGAGGGGCGGCAGGCTGCTCCGGTGGATCTCCGCAGGCGTGCCTGCGGAGGGTCAGCTGCTCGCGGCTCTGGTGGAGCATCCACAGGCCTGCACACCTGCAGCAGGTCCACCAGAGCTGCGCGGACCAGCCGTCCCTCCTCAGGAATGCCTGCGGGAGGTCCACCGGAGCCGCGGGACTGGCAAGCGGCAGAGCACCCCCCCCCCACGGCATGCCGCTGTGCTTGGGGCGGCGAAATGGCTAGAGCCGCCCCGGCGCCCAGGGCGCCAAAAACCCTGGCGCTGCTCCTGTGTGGAACTATCAGATGTGGACCTTAATCCATCACATTTGCACATGAAGATCCAGCAAAAGGACATGTTTATGCAGTCTTGCCCAGTTTACTAGTGTATGTGCATTCTGTGTAGCCCTGGCACTGCAAGGAGCTTTGGAAATGTCAAATATTCCCGTTCTCATCACAAAACGAAAACAATCAAAGGGATCTTTTTGAAGTTATACCAAACTAAAGCTGACTGTGGGTTTAGAAAGTGTGGGAAAGGTCATGAAAATCAGCATGGTTAGAAATGAGAGGGAACTGAAATGCGATCCTACGAAAGTACGCTGTATGCATCCTACTACAATGTTGAGGGCCATATGCCAGTTTAAATGCACAGAGACAGAAGCAGTGTTTATGCCATGTTGAATCATGTAACTTATGTTTTATTAATGAACAGAAATGAAATTATTGATAACACTGTCTCTTAGTACAGTTCCACAATTCTTAACTTCTTTCAACAGTTATTTCACATCCTGTTCTGCCGTCGTTATTAATCACTTGAAATTTACCCCAGCGATGTCGTATCTCAGAAAAGAAAAGTATTTCACAGAAAGATGAGACGTCATGAACCACTAGAGATTTTTCTCTCATCTTCTGAGATTTAGACAATTTTATTCCTTATCAATGACAATTTCAGATATAATGGTCATCTTACATCTTGACAAAGAATGAAGACACCCTTTGAAGTTATCAGCCAATCTTCACACGCACAAAAAGCACTGGTGTGACATCACACATAATGATTAAGAGCTAAAATCTCTTTGATAACTCTGCCTTTATTGAGTTTGAGTTTCTTGCCACTGTGTCAAGTTGATGAAACAGATGTGTTATTAAACCTTACAAATAAACAGTGATTGAAGAGGCAAGGTAGAGATTTTGGCTATGACTTTCCAGAACCTTGAATCAAAGAACAGACTAATAAATTACATTTCTGCAGCTCAGCAACTCCCACAATTCTTGACATTTGGGCAGCTTTCCTGTCTCTACAGCTTATGGAGGCAAATCAGAGTTTTGGAGCCACATGATCTGGGCATCTCCCCTCAGCTCCTGCTTGCTTCCAGTGAGTCGAAAGTGTTTTTTAAAGCTCCCACCCTCATATCTGCCTAAAATGTGATTTTTTTGGGCGGGCAAATTTTGGGGCAGTGATGAGCAGTGACCTCCCCCACCGCCTCACCTCCCCCCGTGCCAGTTTTGGAACTCCCTGGAGCCTCAGCTGCAGTGCCTCTCTGCTGGCTCCTCTGCACCTTCCAGACAAAGCACTGAACGAAATCCAGATGTTACTCCATCTGTGAGACTGCCCTCTTAGGCTCAACAGACAGTGGGTAACTTGTGCCCAGTCTGCACCCAGCCGCCCATCCCTAACTCTGTTAGGTTCTATTAGTTAGACAGGCATGTGGCATCCCATGCCCACCAGAGCAGCTGTGCCTCCAATTTGGGGAAAATGAACCAGAAGTCTCAGGGCAGAGCAAGGAGTGGCTCCAAGGACAAGGAGGATCCCAATCAGCTGACTCAGAGTAAGTCCCAAGGAGACCTTGGAGAACAGAGAGACAGCCTTATGGAGTCACAAATCCCTCCCAAATCCTAAAATGAGTCCTGAACACCCTAGGGAAAGAAGCAGGTCTCATATGCCAGCCCACACTCCTTCCCAATTTGAACAGTGGGGCCCTGAATGTGTTTCCCCTTCCCTGGTGTCAAGTATCAGAGGGGTAGCCGTGTTAGTCTGGATCTGTAAAAGCAGCAGAGAATCCTGTGGCACCTTATAGACTAACAGAAATTTTGGAGCGTGAGCTATCGAGGGTGAATACCCACTTCGTCAGACTGACGAAGTGGGTATTCACCCACGAAAGCTCACGCTCCAAAATGTCTGTTAGTCTATAAGGTGCCACAGGATTCTCTGCTGCTTTTACACTTCCCTGGGGAATCTGAAACTATAGGCAAGGACTCAGAAAGAGATCCCACGAGAGGACTTCAGGTCCTCAGCAAGACTAGCCACACAAGGCCTCACCAGAGCCGCGACAGAGCTCATACACTGCCTAAGTGAGCAAAAAAACCCACAACTTCCCCCCCTCGCCACAAAAACACTAAAAAATCATCAAAGCAAGCGAAAAAGAGGTCCACTGGGTCATGGTGTGTGTGGAGTTGTAGGCAAATTCAGCATGGGGAATATGTGCCAGCCAATTGTCCTGGTGGTAATTTAGGAAGCACTGTTGATTTTGCTCCAGGACCTGACTGACCTTCCCTGCTTGACCATTGGTGCTAGGCAGAGGTGAAAGTAAGCTGGTACGGGCCGGTATGGAGGACTGGTAAGAAAAGGAGACTGACTGAGGAAGGGAGAGAGAAGCCTGCTGCTGCATAAGAATAGTTTAAACTCAACTGTTCCCTGATGGTTCAGCCCCCAGGGCTAGGTTTCTGGCATCCTTGTTAATTTCACTCACAGTAGCTGGGGGGAGGAGGTTGAGGGGAAGGTGTGTTTGACCATGGCAGGGGCAGTCCTTTTCCGCCCCCAGGATGAGAGGATCTCTCCAATACTAATATACACAACAAATACAAGCATTTGGCTGCACAGCGTAAATCCAGAGCTAATAAAAGCCGGTGGAATGGGAAAACTCATTGTCACATTGGTTTCTCGGCTGCCCCCTCCCCCTCCTCCAGCCAGGCTGCAGACAAGGCTCTGCATTCCTCCCCCCACACCACCAGGTGGGGTTCTCCTCTAAGCTCTAGCTTGCAGTAGGGACACTGACTGAGATGCCTCCTGCTGCTGCCTGCAGAAGAACAGTTTAAACTCAGCTGTTCCCTGTGCAGCTCAGTGCTCAGAGTTAGGAGCCGTTTCTGGCATTCTTGTTAATTTCACTCCCAGTTGTTGTTGGGTATGTGTGACCATGGCAGGGGCAGTTCTCTTCTGCCCCCGAGATGAGGGGATCTCCTAAACACAATCAAAATCAGGAACCATTTCCAAGTTCAAATCTATCCCATTCCCTCCCCAGCAGAGGATCATGGTTGTGATGTCCAAACTGCTTGCAGATCCTCTTTGAAATGTTACTGTTTAAAAACAACAACACAAAAAACATGGAGAACATGGTGGAAAGATGTGTTATGATGATTAGGTTTTATTTTGGGCAAAGCAATTTTGCTAAAGCAACTAAAGATTCACAGATAAAGCAAATAGCCCTGTGACGAGGGAGGCCAGGGCTCAACCCTCCCTGTGGAGGAGGGGAGCCACACCGGCCTCGTCCTGGTCTCCCCGGGTCTCGTCCCTCAGGTCCCACGGTTCACTGTCCGGACGCTCAGTCTCTGTGGACGGACTGGGACACATGCGAAACGACAGTCCAGTGGGGGCACGCCTGGATACAGGCGGGCACCAAAACAGTACATAGGCTCTGTCCCTTTGGGGCAGGCAGAGCAAGACAAAGTTTAAATCGGGCCCAGCCTTGGATCAGGCGGGCACCAAACACACAGTTCCCTAGGCTCCGGCCCTTGGGGCAGGCAGAGCCACAAACAGTCAGAGAGCCTCTGGAAACCTTTGGGGCAGGCAGGAGCCACTAACAGTTAGAGAGCTCTGGCCCTTTGGGGCAGGGCAGGGAAACAAACAGTCAGAGGGCTCTGGCGCCTTTGGGGCAGGGCCAGAGCAACAAGCAGTCAGAGATGCTCTGGCCCTTTGGGCAGGCAGAGCAGACAAAATAGTTAGGGGCTCTGGCCCTTCTGGAGCAGGGCAGAGACAACAGCAGTTAGAGAGCTCTTGGCCCTTTGGGGCAGAGGCAGAGCAGCAAAACGGCAGAGGGCTCGGCCCTTTGGGGCAGGGAAAGCAACAAACAGTCAGAGGCTCTGGCCCTTTGGGGCAGGGCAGAGCAGCAAATTAGTTAGGGGGCTCTGGCCTTTTGGCCGGGCCGAGAACAACCCGTCCATCTTTCCCCAGGGAGTCGGAATTTCGCGGTGAAGCCCCGCCCCTCAAAAGGTCAGGCGGCGTACCACGGAAAGTAAAAAGCCGGTGCGCCGGCCTCAGTTGGAGCCTCAGCAGCCGGCAAACAGACGTACTGGACGACCCTCGTCGCTGGGAGGCGCCGAGCTCCGAGACCAGGACCAGGGCCTTGCCGGAACCGACGCCGCAGCAACACTGGACCCCTGAGCTGCCGCGGAACTACCTCCGCTACCGCATGGCCCAACTACGGCTTGGAGGAACTTTCGGACCGACCTGCCCCAAGCCTAACCCAGGCAGTACCCCCAGGATCTAACCTAGCCCGACTGGAGGAGGAACCCATGACGTAGACGACCCGGCGGAACCAGGTAGGAGATGTGAAGGCGGGATGGAAAGTAGCCCGGGGCGGGCTGACACACAGTCAAAGCCCAGAAGAGCCCCGAGCCGATGACCGTGTGTGTCGGGCAGAGATCCCCCACTGACCGAGCTGACAGTGTGTTTGTTAGGATTATCCCCCCGATCACTTCTGTTCAGTGTGTTTCGGGCCTTGGATCCCCGCGCTGACTCGCTACTAGCGGGACAGCCGCTACTGGACCCCGGCGGAACGCAGAGGATGGTGGGCCTGTTTCCCCCTGCCACCCGTAGCCGCGGTGGCAGTATCCCCCTTCAGACACCACAACAGCTACCTGTGTGTTTGTCTGCTCTGCCTGCCCCAAAGGGGCAGAGCCCTCTGTCCGTTGCGCTCTGCCCTGCCCTGCCCTGCCCCAAGGGGCCAGAGCCCTCTGTCCGTTTGCGGCTCTGCCCTGCGCTGCCCAAAGGGACAGAGCCTAGTGTACTGTTTGTGGCCCAGCCTGATCCAGGCGGAGTCCCTCCACTGACTCGCATGTTCCCAGTCCGCCACACAGAGACCGGCGTCCGGACAGTGGATGTGACTGAGGGACGAGAACCGGGGAGACCAGGCGAGGCCGTGTGCGCTCAACACCTCCTGCCACAGCCCCCATTGGACCAAACCACAAAGGGATTGGAGGGAAAACTGGAATATTCAGGGAAATTATTGTGCCTCCTTTGAAAGAAATAGTAGTTTTCATTCCAATCCACCCTCTTTATATATTGATTTAAACACCTGAAATGTCCTTAGGACATGGGGTGCAATCTCAGATTTTTTTGTTTTGTCCTGCCTGCAGAGTGCTGAGGCTGAAATTGAGAAAACTTTCTCTAAATACCTTGTATATTTCATGAAGGCTATTCCAGTAGTCCTTCATTCACCCCTGAGTTCTCCTCTCCACCCCGTCACCAGCTCCATCCCTGGCTGGCTGGCTGTGGTTTTTGCCTTGGTTACTTACTCCTTGGCAGACCCAGCCCAGCGGCACCTGCTGGCTCTCTGCAGGCAGCAGCTCACAGGGGCCGGTTGCTGGGGTCGCTGCTGGTCGGTGGCAGGCTGCAACTGCATTGTTTGTGACACATTCATACACATACACATAAATACAGTCAGAGGTGAAAGTAAGCCGGTCCGGTCTGGTCCGGCGTACCAGCAAGAGCCAGTATGCCGTGCTGGACGGCATCGACTTCCATGGTGGGGACTGAAAGGGCTCTGGGCTGCCCGCAGCTGCAGGCAGCCCTGAGACCTTAAAATCCCGGCTGCAGCTGATATTTAAAGGGCTTAGAGCTCCCCGCGGCTGCGGGCAGCCCAGAGCCCTTTGAATCCTGGCCACAGCTCTCGCAGCTAGGCTGGGGCCAGGATTTAAAGGGCTCTGGGCTTCCCTCAGCTACAGGAGCTCTGGTCCCTTTAAATCCCTGCCCTAGCCCAGCAAAGCTCAGGGTTCCCCCTGGCGGCCAGAGCCCCAGGCCCTTTAATTTGCCCGTTGGCCCTGGGGGGCTCCAGCCACCTCTGCAACTGGGAGCCCCTGGTTGATTTAAAGGCCCTGGGTCTCCCAGCCACAGCTGGTTCCCCAGGGCCTTTAAATCTTGAGAGACCACGCCTCTTCCGGATGCTGCCGCACCCCCTCAGGACTCTGGCAGTACCAGTAAGTCCTGTAAGTTACTTTCACCCCTGGTGCTAGGGTGGTAAGCAGCTGAGGTACCTACGAGGTATAGAAATTCCCTCCGAAGTGGGAAATGAACTAGGACCTCCAGCTGGATACTATGCTTGTGGACAACCCATGAAAGTGAAGGACATTGTCTTTGAACAGGAACAGACTGTTTTCTGAGCAGTAGGGAGGCAGCGGCATGATATCAGATGTACCATTGTCATCAGGAAATCAACTTCTATTGGTATCATGGTGTATCCTTAAGAGGTGGTAGCTTCATGTGGTGTCCATCAGGACAATGGCCCAAGGCTGAGGTGGAGTGGGCAAGGGCTGAAGGAGGCCCAGCACTTTCACAAGGAGGGTTTTGATCTGGGCACAGAGGTCACAACCAAAGCAAGAGCCAGCCACCAGAAACCCCTCGACACCAAGGCCTGGATCTTGAATCGAGCAAAGTGACCAGCCAGAGGAGCATCATGGAAGTAAGCAGCAGCTGGTGGTACAAGACCAGACCATGAGGCTGCAAAACTCTGATCCATCTCCTTGAGCTGCAGAAAAAGGAGGGCAGCTTAGAAGTCAAGAACTGTGGGAGATGCAGCTAGCAGAAAGGAAATTATCTGTTCTGGCTGGAGGTGAGAGAATGAGGCACTTACACGACACCTGAGGCAGTGACATAGCTGCTGTACTGCTGCTGGGCTGGTCTCAACACCCACCACTGTCTCTTGGCTCCCATGCCAGTGCTTTATTATGGAGAGGCAGCAATCCATTTCGATAGTTAAGATAACAACCGATTCAAAGCACTTCAGCACATTCTTAACTGCAAGCTCACGAGCAGAACCACTGAAAGGCCACTGGAGATTGTGGCAGTGGGTTAGAGGGCAGTTAGAGTGTATGGCACCTCTGGAGGCACAGGACATCTTGGCACTATGGGATGAACCCTCTAATTGGGTGTTTCTGATAAAATATTGTATGCAGTATAGTTGTAGCTAGGGCCAGCCTTAGGCCGATTCACCAGATTCCCCAGAATCGGGCTCTGAGCCTAAGAGGGCCCCACGCCGACGTCTTTTTAATTTTTACTCACCCGGCAGTGCTCCTGGGGGGGTCCTTGAGTGCTGCCAAGACGCGGAGCGCCACCAGGTGAGTACGAATCGGGTTCTGTACTTGCTAAAGCTGACCCTGGTTGTAGCCATATCGGTCCCAGGATACTAGCGAGATAAGGTGGGTGAGGTATGAAAGCTTCTCTCTCACCAACAGAAGCTGGTCCAATAAAAGATATTATCCCACCCACCTTGTCTCTCTGATAAAATGATCAGTCATGAAATAGCTAACAATGGTGACGTTTAATCTTCACTTTTCAGAGTGAACCCATTCTTCTAGGCTTTTTGCAAAGTTGGGAAGACAAGTCTGCATCTCTTACACTCAGCTCACATTCTCAAGGTCTGCTTCACTAGCGTAAAGGCCAGACACATATATTGTAAATGACCTCTTGGGCTCTGGAGAACAATTCCTCAGCACGGGGTGGATTCCACAGCAGCCATACACATCATGGTGGCTATGGGCACTATCATTACTGTTATTTCTGGCTCTGCATCACTGAGAGGATAAGAGTGTGGACAATTTCACAGTCTTTAAATCAAAAGAATTCTATGCATTCACATGCACATAGACACACACCCATGGCCACAGACAAATAGGTACTGCCACCAGACACACACTATATGCACATATACCTACATAGATATACAGATTGTATAAACATAGTCACACACCTACATTTATACACAGATGGGCATACACCGCACATATACAAACACACTACATTCTCCCTATGCCCCAGAGCTCAGTGCTATCAGCACCTGCCAAATCTCTCTGATTCACCAGAGTTCAACTTTTAAATGTGAGGGTAAGGATGTGTACATCCTTTTCTGAAGGAAAGGACCCCAATCTCTTAGCCTCTTCTTGTGCTATGCAAACTGAACTGATAAAACACAAAGCAACACTTCAGAGAGAAGAATCTTCCCAGCTCATGAAGAAGCTGCCAGTTGCTTCCAGAAGCTCATTAACATCTATTATAGCCTCACCAAAGGCTACTTGATAAGACTGAATGAGAAGCCTGAAGTGAGAGGCTTTGAAGCTGCAAAGACCCAGAGTCTGTAAGTGAGGCCTCAGATTCTGAGAGATAAAAGCCATCATTAAAAAGGCATAAACAAAGGGCATCACAACTGTGCCACTATGTCTTCAGACTAGGAGAAGGATGAAATAACCTTTTATATAATGCCATTAGCATTTCCAAAGAAAACAACAGCAGTTGAGGAGGTAGAAAAAATGCATTTTCTTATCATTCAGAAAGGCCAAAGATATTTATCTGATTTAATATTTTATAATTGCTATTCAGCAACCCAGAAGAACAGGCAGCAAATCTTAAGTTGGCTACAACCTCCTAGTGACATGGAAGTATACTCTATATGCCACCCCTAACATACAGGAGAGGGTCTCACCAATAACACAGGCCTGTATGCCACAGCCTTCCTCAAGGCTTGTGCATAACTGGGCCTTACTTCAGGTCCCATCATATCAACTGCTCCAGGATTTGCAGACAGGCTCCTTCATGCTCATTAACTTACCCCACAACAAATATTCCAAATGACATCCCTGATGTCCATGAGACCAGTAACAGACACACTATGCTCAAAAGGCCTTACAAACAAAAGAGAACTCTCCAGTCCTCAGGGGTCTGTCCCCAAGTCTCTTGTTGACAATGGAAGTCTTTCCATTGCTTTCAGCTGGCTATGGATCAGGCCTGCAATGATCCCTGGGTTTTGCAAACTCATGTTCTGTGTCCCATAGACTCATAGGGCTGGTTTCTCTGCTCAGCTAGCCCCATAGTCATATAATCCTTCTGGTTGGCAGACTTTTTGCCTGATGTACTTGTCGGTCCTCACACACCTATCCTAGTATGTTGGAGTGGAACAGCTTCTGATGCCTGACAACATGCCACTGTCTCTTTGGTAGATTTAATGTGAGTGCTGCAAGGAGGTGAGAGACACACATCCTTCTTTACCTTCAGAAAAAAACACAGACCAAATACAAACTATTTTATCCCAGGCATGGAGAGAAGGGCCCTTCACTACAATCATGCCCATCATTCCCTCTGCAGAGCCTGATAAATGTTTATTTACACAGACACAAGGATTATTAGACTTAACAGAAACACTGACAAAAAACAATGGCCCCAAATCCCTAGCTAGCCGCAGTCCTTGCACTATCTGGGAAGAGTCTTTTGCAAGCCCTTAAGGAAAAGGAGAGCTCAAACAGATGTATGAAAATCTCAGACACTCATCTCTAGGCACACAGGGCTTCACCCTGACGTGGAACACTCCTGCTACACTCATATGCCTCCGTGCTAGGAAGAGAGGCTCCTATGGTCTGCTCAGACTGTGGACGTGGGGAATATTGTCTGCCCTAAACAGATTGTTGTTCCTTATATATTGGAGCAGGGATTGGAACCTAGGTCTCCCAAGAGGCTGCACTAACCGTTGGGCTACGGAGTCAGTCTCACTTGCTCTCTCTTATGAATGAATATTTCATACAAAGGGGAACTGCGTGACCACGAGAGATTGAGAAAGACCTGCTGTAGAATAGCCCAGTGGCTTGGGCATTGGCCTGGGTGGGGCTGACCTTCAGCTTCCTGCTCTGCCTACTCTGCAGCAGAAACGTGAGTCTCACATGCTAGGTGAGTGCCAGAATCATAGAGTTTATCACCCTGTTTCATTCTCTCTCTGGGTCAATGAATATTTAAATATATACAAAGTGGAACAGCTTCAACAAGAGAAATTAAGGAAGCTCCAACCCATTATACTGTTGGTTAAGGCACTCTGCTGGGAAGTGGGAAATCTGGGTTCCAGCCCCTGATCTGAATTAGGCAGCAAGGGGATCTGAACGCAAGTCTTCCATAGCCCAGGTAAGTGCCCTGCCCACTGGGCTACATAGTACACCCTCGTATGGCTTAGGCACCTAACTGCAGGAGAAGACTCATAGCTGTGAATCCTGAATGGAAATGGCATTTCCTATTGGCTAGCTTAGGCAATTCACTTCTCAGCTTGCTGGCTTTTGAAGATCCCATTCTCAGGTGCCGAGCTCGCCCCTAAAGAGTGCCTAAAGTTAAGTACTGCAATGCAGAGCGTACGTCCTCTTTGTCGATCAACTTCCAAGGAGTTTAAGATTTTCAGAAAGTCAATGAGCCATGGGCTCCTAAGGGACTTAGGCACTTTTGAAATTTTTACCCTAATGTTGGTATTTTCAAAGAAGCCTTAGGTGCTAGGTACCCAGCTCTCAGAGAATATCAATAGGACCTGGATGCCTAGCTCCCCTGGACTCCTTTGAAAAATCTCAGCCTTAGAGAAAATGTCAGCACTTTGTAAAGTGACTGTCCTAGATTTGCCCTTTGCACGACAAGGCAGCAGTGAATAAATGGTGCCTAACACACATCCATGTTTACTTTAAATGGAAGCAAAGTAGATAGTGGCCCAACATAATCCAATAGTACTGTGTCTCCAGGGCAGGAATCTTGGAATCATTTAGGCTAGCAGGAACCTCAAGAAAGTCACACCCCACCATATTGATTTAATTGTTTTCTAACCATTTCCTAGAAGAGAAGACAGCTTAGCAAAGTTATCCCTTTAAAAATCAAATTAAAGAGCATATGCTGTCAGCACAGATCTTCCTTAATAATCAAGGAGAAATGCACGTGCCAGGGTCTCCTCCTCCAACCCGATTCCCTGCCTGATGCTCCCTACCTCCTCTCTTCCTTATTCCCCACCTACCGTCTTTATCTCTCTTGAGCCTTTGCTTCCTGAAAGTAGATGAAAAGGAAGACAGGACAAAGACACAAAATAAAAGGTGCAAGACAAACAATGGTGCAGACAGAGTAAGACAAAGGGGCCTGCATAGCTTGGAACACTTTATTGCCTCTGCTTCCTGAGTAGTATTTCTGATTTAAAGAGTTTGGAGGAATAAATGGGAGCGAATTCTAGGCTGGTGCACAGGCAAGAAAAATCTGAGCCAGGAATGAGGACAGCTGAAGGGACTTCCCATCATGGTAATCTGTAGGAGTCAGAGCTGTAAAGGGGCAGTTAGGTCACCCCTGGGAGCCAGTGCAGGATTGATTCCTACCTTCTGGTTTTAGTGCTTTGTCCAATATTATATGAAATGTCTTAAGTGATGAGACTTCCTTCACTTTCCTATGGAGACAATGCCAAACAAAGCCTAATACATCTCGCTGTCAGACGCCTACACTTCCCTTCTCTAATGCCATCCCAACATCCTACTTCTTAAATTGGAAACTAGTTGATGGACTGCAGACCTCTTAGAATGAAATAGTCAGGACAGGAACGCTGTCTTCATCTCTGTTCAGTACCTCACTAAGCACACTGTTGGCTCTCAAAGTCATTGCCATCATCTCAGCAAGGGCTTTTTAATCATAGAATCATAGGGCTGGAAGGGACCTCAAGAAGTAATTTAGTCCAGCCCTCTGCACTGTGGCAGGACATAAGAAGTATACCTAGACCATCCCTGACAGATATTTGTCCAACCTGTTCTTAAAAACCTCCAGTGATGAGGATTTCACAACCTCCCTTGGAAGCCTAGTCCAGAGATTAACTACTCCTATAGTTTGAAAACTTTTCCTAATATCTAATACAAATCTCCCTTGCTGCAGATTAAGACCATTACTTGTCCACTTTCTAACAGGCCTTAACATATTTGAAGGCTGTTATTAGCCACTCCCCCTCCCCACTCGCCGCCCTATTCCTCAAGGCCTAACATGCCCAGTTTTTTTAACCTTTCCTAATAGGCCAGGTTTTCTAAATCTTTTATTTTTGTTGCTATCCTCTGGACTCTCTCCAATTTGTCCACATCTTCCCTCAAGTATGGCACCAAGAACTGGACACAGGACTCCAGCTGAGGCCACACCAGTGCGGAGTAGAGTGGGACAATTCCCTCCCATATCTGACATACAACACTGCTGTTAATACAGCCCAGAATGGTATTGCCTTTTTCACAACTGTGTCTCATTGTTGACTAATATTCAATTTGTGATCCACTATAACCCCTAGATCTTTTTCAGCAGTTCTACCACCTAGCCAATTTCCCATTTTGTAGTTGTGCATCTCATTTTTCCTTCCTATGTGAAGTACTGTACTTTGAACTTGTTTATACTGAATTTCATCTTGTTGATTTCAGACCAATTCTCCAATCTGTCTAGGTTGTTTTGAATTCTGATCCTGTCCTCTAAAGTGCTCGCAACCCCTCGCAGGTTGGCATCATCTGCAAATTGTATAAGCCTACTCTCCACTCTATTATCCAAGTAATTAATGAAAATATTGACTGACCCCTGCAGAACCACACTAGATACCTACTTCCAGTTGGGCAGCAAACAATTCATAACTACTCTTTGAATGCAGTCTTTCAACCAGTTTGGTACCCATCTTATAGTAACTCCATCTAGACCACATTTACTTAGTTTACTTATGAGAATGTCATGTGGGACTGTCAAAAACCCTACTAAAATTAAGATATATCACATCTACTGCTTCCCCCCATCCACTACATCAGTAACCCTGTCCAAGAAGGAAATTAGGTTGATTTGGCATGATTTGTTCCTGACAAATCCATGGTAGCTATTCCTTAAAATCTTATTATCCTCCAGGTGCTTACAAATTGATTGTTTAATAATGTGTTCCAGTATCTTTCCAGGTATTGAAGTTAGGCTGATTATTCTATAGTTCCCCAGTCTTTATTCCCCTTTGTGATGGGGTGTCCACCCCACACAAGGCCTGAACAAGTAAATTAGGCCAATTAGCCCAGGGAATGGACTGGAGGAAAGCCAGGGAGTGCCAAAGCCTAATTTGCTGATGAAGTCCAGCTGTGGGAAGAGCTGGGTCAGGTTTATAAAGACAGGAAGCTGGCAACAAAAAGGAGCTGTAGGGAAATAATATCTGCAGTCACTCCCTGGGAGTATGCTGTAAACTACAAAGTTCAGCAGTCTGCAGCTCCTCCTTGGGAGGAGGGAGTAGGAAATGGAGGAGACCAGAAGCAGTAGGAAGGAATCCAGGGAAGGAGCAACAGGGTCTGAGAGAAAGTGGACAGAAGTTGCCAAGTATAGGGTCTCTGGATTGGACCCTAGAATAGTGGCCACAGCCCTAGATTCCCCAGCCAGCCATGGGGAAGGCAGTGCATACACAGACTGCCTGAGACTTCTGATACAGAAAGACTTTAATACCCTGGAAGGGGAAGCCATGTAGTGACCTGGCTGTATGGCTGAGTCATGAAGAGGAAGCTGCATTTCCTGGAGTGAGAGCTGGGCTGCAGAATGAAAGACAGAGAGAAATGGAATGCAACTGCTGGAAAGGAGTGTTGGCTGGGCAGAGCTAATCCCCAAACCTCTAGGAGGAGGTGACCCCCAGTGGTGAGTAGAGTACCCTGTCACACCCTTTTTAAAGATAGGCATGATGTTTGCCCTTCTCCAGCCTTCTTGAGGACAGGTGAGGTCCCAGGAACTCTCAAAGATAGTTGCTAATGGTTCTGAGGTTGCTTCAGCTATGTCCTTAAGTACTATAGGATGGATTTCATCAGGCTCTGCCAATTTGAATACCTCTAATTTCTCTAAATATTCTTTAATCTGTTCTTTCCCTAGTTTGGCTTGCATTCCTTCCCCCTTGTTGTTACTATTAGTTGTATTGAGCGTCTAGTCACCATTCACCTTTTTCATGAAGGCTGAAGCAACCTAGGCATTAAGCACCTCCATCTTATTTCTAATATATTATTTCTCTGTCCTCACTGGTGTTCCCAACTCCTCACAGTTTAGTGTTGTGGAATTTTTTAATGTTCTGTTTTCTCCCTCTTCCAGATCATTAATAAAAAAGTCTGATAGCCAAAAAGCTCTGGATGCAAAATGTCCTTTGCCACCTACTACTGAGCAGCAGACTGCAACCCTTGGGTTAGATTCAAACTTAGCCAGACTGGCCCATACACTTGTGATTTGTGCTCTGCTCTCTACACTAGCTCCCCATTGAGTAGTTGATGAAATTGAAGGGTTTGGTCCTTGTCTTTAAAGACCTCTCTTCCCAAGTTCACCACAGGATGCGATGGCAGCTACGTTCCATGGCAACAATGAAAAAACCTCAAGACTGAGACTCAGGCGTGCGGGAGACAATTGTGTCTTGGGACTCAGCCTGGGAATCAAGCGCTCAGTGCTGGAGGAGATTAGGATGACCATGAACTTCAGTATCTTCAAACCAGTGATGGGTATCTTGTGAGTTCAGCAAGGATCAGTTTTAAATCTATCTAAACTACATGGTGCTGGGTGATAAAAAAGTTCCCTATGTCTCTCTCCCTCTCGTTTCCCCACTCTGTAGTCAGGATTTTTTGCTGTTTCATTGTGTGGGGTTTTGTTATGTGGGAAGGCAGGACAAGGAAGGGGGTTTTGCAATCTGTTCTGAAGATGCTGAGGTTCATGGTCATCCTAATCTCCTTGGCACAAGAACAAATGTGTATAAATTGACCATGAACAAAGTCAGGTTGGATATTAGAAGGTTTGTAATCCTCAACAAGTGAGGCTCTGGAACATCCTCTCAATAGGAGTTGTGGAGGCAAGCAACTTAATTTGAGAGCTGGACAGATTCATCAGTGTGATTATATGACAGGGTTGCTTGCAATAGTCAGGAGTAGACTGAACAGCCCTAGGGCTCACTCTGGTTTATGTCCTGTGTTCCTAAAGCTCATGCTTAAGGGTTATAGCCGGTGGCCAGCTAAGTTTCCCCCCCTGTGTATTCTGTGAGGGTTTTTAATCTGCTTCCTCTGAAGCATTAGGGATGGCACGTGTGATAAAGGGTGTGAGGGTAGCTCCCTTTTATGGACACCCAGTTAGCTATAAAATCACTCTTGGTAGCTGTTCTCTATTTGCTTTACCTGTAAAAGGTTAAAGTCTGACCTGCATGGATAGGTAAAAGGAAGTGAGGTGCACCTGGCCAAAAGAGCCAATGGGAAGGCTAGAACTGTTTAAAATTAAAACAAGACTCCACTTTTGTCTGCCGGCTGTTCTCTTGGAGAGCAGGGCCAGCGCTGGATTATGCTGTGAGAAGACTTGAGCCAGGTATGAAAAAACAGATCATACCTAGAAGCTACTTATTTGAAACCTCAGATCAGTAAGTAGATCAGAAATGTCTGGGAAGACATGGTTAGGGTTATTTTTTTTATTTCTTTATGGCTTGTGGACTCCTAGGCTAACTCCAGGTGCTTCTGTTTTGCTTGTAACCTTTAAGCTGGATGTCAAGAAAACCATTCTTGATGCTTTATTATATTTGCCCTTTTTAAATCTAGCAATAGTCTAAGTTCCAGTATCTTTTCTTTCTTTTTTGTTTTTAATAAAATTTACCTTTTTGAAGAACTGGATTGGGCTTTTTGTGTCCTAGAGGTTTGTGCTCATGTTGTTGAATTATCTGGTGACAACAGCTGATTTCCTTTGTTTGTTTTTTTTCTTGGCTCTTCCCTGGGGAGGGAGGTGAAAGGGCATGAGGGTACCCCACAGGGAGGAATTCCCAAGTGTACCTTCCTGGGTCTAAAGAGGTCTGGGTTTTTTGCACTTAGGTGGCGGCAGCACCTACCCATCCAAGGTCAGAGAGAAGCTGTGACCTTGGGAGTTTAGTCCAAGCCTGGAGTGGCCAGTATTAATTTTTAGAATCCTTGTGGGCCTCCACCTTCTGCACCTGAAGTGCCAGAGTGGGGAATCAGCCTTGACATCATGGCTGGAGATGGGACACTAGGCAGGGTGGGCCAAGTCTCTGAGGTGGCACTGAGCATTCTCTCTCAGGTGCCTGGCTGGCTGGTTTTTGCTCACATGCTCAGGGTCTAACTGATTGCCATAAGGGGTTGGGAAAGAATTTCCTCCCCAGATCAGATTAGCATTGACAGGTTTTTTAAACCTTCTTTTGCAGCGTGTGGGTCACTTGTCAGGATTATCTGGATATATCTCTTTTAATCATTTCTCTGTCACTGTAGGGGCCTTGAGCACTGGTTCATCTCAGTTCCTCCTATTCTCTACCTGTGGCACATAATAGTCTAGTCTCCTGTGGGTCTTATTTACTTTGGTTTCATTTTGATTGTTGGATTTAGCATGAAATGGTGGCCTGGGAGATACAGGAGGTCAGACTAGGTGATCTACTGGTCCCTTAAACTCTGACTGGAGCACTAGGGGCAATGATAATGATGCTTTGTGAGGAACACTTAATTGTCTCATAGGATCTTCTTTGGTGTCCCTCATCAGTGTCTGAGCACCTCTCAAACATGAATAGACTATCTTCACAGCACCCCCATTTTACCAATGTGAAATGAGGCACAGGGAGATTAGACAATATTTTCAGAAATGTCCACTAATTTTGAATGTCTGAATAAGCAGGTATCAAACCTGACACCTGAAGTCGTCTTAAATTGTGCTGAGCATCCATGCGCCCAATGACTTCAGTAGGAGTTGACCCTTCTGAAAACTTGGCCCTATGTGTGTCCAGCTGGGCACTCATAATTAGCATCACCTCAGAAAACTTGTTTGATGCCTTGTCATGTCACACTGGTTATCACTGGCTGTACCACTGATTCCCTAACTCTTTTTGGTTCTGCTACAGTCTTGAGGCACAAGAGTATCTTTCCTTTTTGCAGCTCCAACCTCATTCACTGTCTGTCCTGTTCACTGAATGAGGTAGGGTCCTGTAGAAAAAATATTGAATGAGCATGTAATTAAGTAGTGTATCACTATGCATATGCACAAGGGGGCCAAATAAGGGTTGCCCAGGCATCCCAAATTCTGGAGTTTTGGCCCTTTACTTTTCTGGTCTGCTGGCAAAAACCACCAACTACTCCTGATTTAATGGCTATATTACATGTTTGACTCCTGGCAATTTGAATTAATTCTGAGGTTTACCTACTATGTAAATTAACTACTATCAGACTATCTTAGCCTTGAGAACTAGACTAGATCAAGTATCAGAGGGGTAGCTGTGTTAGTCTGGATCTATAAAAGCAGCAAAGAGTCCTGTGGCACCTTATAGACTAACAGACATATTGGAGCATGAGCTTTCGTGGGTGAATACCCACTTCATCAGATGCGCATCCGACGAAGTGGGTATTCACCCATGAAAGCTCATGCTCCAATACATCTTAATCTATAAGGTCTAGTGTCTGGTATTTTTTTTCCTCCTCCATATCCAATCTGACTCAATACAAAATCCTGGCTTGTTCACTGTCCATTCTATACAGGGGTCCCATGGAAAATAGTAGGTCCAATATGTAAAATGGGATGACCCATGGAACTATAGATTGGAGGTCAGGCTGGCAGTCAGTGGTCCCTTCTGGTCTTGGAAATCTATGCATCCCTGTTCAACCTTCCTTCATGGGTCATGTGGAGAACAAGAGTGACTGCATTGCTCTCAACATGCTCATGACATTTGCAGCTCTGTATTAAGACAATGACTATAATCCAATCTCATGCTTCAGCCCATCACTGATTGCCCACTCCCTGCCCCCCGAATCAGCTACATGTATTCAGGTGTTTGTTTGTGTCTGGCAGTGGGACACTGGATGGGGTGGACTAGTGCTGAGGAGGTGGTAGAGAGAATCCTTTATCTTAGATACAGAGGTTGTGGGTCTTGATCACATGGTCAGGGTCAAACTGATCACCAGATTAGGAGTCAGGAAGGAATTTCCCTCCAGGCTAGATAGACAGGGACCTAGGAGGGTTTTTGCCCTCCTTTGCAGCATAGGGCATAGATTGTCTGCTAGAAACATCTGGGTGTACCCTATCTAATTCCTTGTCATTACAGGAGACTCAGGCATTGGTGGCACACTGGGATCTCCTGTTTTCTGCCTGGGGCTCACAATAGTTTAGCCTTCATTACTATGGGAGGGATAGCTCAGTGGTCTGAGCATTAGCCTGCTAAACCCAGGGTTGTGAGCTCAATACTTGAGGGGCCCACTTAGAATCTGGGGCAAAATCAGTACTTGGTCCTGCTAGTGAAGGCAGGGGGTGGGACTCTGACCTTTTAGGATTCCTTCCAGTTCTGTGAGATAGGATATCTCCAGATTAAAAAAAAAAGATTTAAAGCATAACAGGCTTAAAGAACTAGAGAAATTTAGAGGACAGGTCCATCAATAGCTATTAGTAGGGCCCTACCAAATTCACAGCCATGAAAAACATGTCATGGACTGTGAAATCTAATCTCTCACTGTGACATCTGGTCTTTTGAGTGCTTTTACCCATCATATAGAGATTTCATGGGGGAGACCAGCATTTCTCAAATTGGGGATCCTGACCCCAAAGAGGGTTGCAGGGGGGTCATAAGGTTTTTAGTGAAGCTGCAGTATTGCCACCCTTATTTCTGAGCTGCCTTCAGAGCTGGGTGGCCAGAGAGCAGTGGCCGGTGATCGGGTGCCCAGCTCTGAAGGCAGCACATCACCAGCAGCAGTGCAAAAGTAAGGGTGTGTGATGGGTTGGGTCACAAAGCCCCTTGGGACTGTCACCTGATGTGCTGAGACTACCTCTGAGCCCATCTTCCTTGCCAGCTTGGGACTTCGGAACCCTGCCTTGTTGAGCCAGATAGGCTATTCTGCTGCAACATGGACCCAGGGTCCCAAAGCTGCAGACTTAACTAAAAGCAGCTCAGCAAGTGTTCCTGTCTCCAGCAACCCAGACACCCAACTCTCAATGGGATCCAAACCCCAAATAAATCAGTTTTACTCTGCATAAAGCTTATACACGGGAAATTCAAATTGTCTGCCCTCTATAATACTGATAGAGAGATGCACAGCTGTTTCCTCCCCCAGATATTAATCACTTACTCTGGGTTAATTAATAAGCAAAAGTGATTTTATTAAGTAATATTTATACTCATAAGCATATTTCCATAAACATATGGAGTGCAATGTGTCACCCTTCTCCTGAACTTACTGCCAGAGACTTGGACACTGTCCATGGTGGAGACACTACATGTAAAATCCGTTTGTCTCTGGTCACACCCTCTTCCAGTACCTTTAAGCTTTGATATCATTCATAGGTGTTCTTGCAAAGTTCTGGTCTCTGAGTGCATGAAAACATGTTGGGGTGTAGTATTGTTAACAGAATACAGATAGCAATATCTGTTAAAGTGTAGGTGTGTTGGTGTTTAGCCACCAATGCCATGAGGTGATGTGCCTCAGTTTCCCCTTCCACACAGCAGTAGGCTGTTATACTTTTGTTGCTGTGCCAAGCTGCCAGCCTGTTTACCGGTATAAACTGAAAAGCAACATGCTTGTGGGACTATCTTGTCACCATCCCTAGCATGTACAAAAGTTTTTGCCACAAATCAGGTATGTCACACATCTTCAAAGTGTTTTCCATCAGTATTAACGCTTTTGTTTTGACCCCTAGATGAAATAGCAAAAGTTACAATATTAACAGACATCTTACGACAGACAGACTCCAATCAAACAGCCTGGCAGACCCAGTGTCCACTATATTTCCCAGTCCCTGTGTGTACCATGGAAGGTGCTCAGAGACAGATTCTCCTGCCTCTCTGGAGAAGGCTCTTAATTCAGATATGGGATTGGGGTTTTGGCTGCAGTGTACCCTTTCCTTGCCATGCCTGCCCTTGATCTCTCCCTCTGGAATTTCTTTAGGTTGGACCCCACGCCCATGTGAGGCTTCCCAAATGCAAAGTTTTTCTTCCTCCAGCCTTGAAGAGACAGTGTTATCTTTTACAAAGATAGCAGGAACAACATTCTTTAATGGAGTGCTTTGGATTGGTAAGAACCCTTCAGTCACCCCACTATGACAGACCCTTCACTGGCCAACAATCCCCTCCCCCGTGAAACCCTTTCACTCAAGTTGGGCTTGCTTCCAGCTATAGAGCCCTTGGATCTGTTCCCACTAAAGCGGTTGTCAGGATCCCAACCTCCATCTCCTGGATACATGTCTCTGTGAAGCACAGGTCAGGACCTTTCCCCTGCTGACCTGTAACTTCCTGGCAGTCAGCAGCTGGGAAAGCCTTCCTGTTACAAGGTGGAACATCCCCCTCCCCAAGGGAGATGATCACAGGACAGGAGCTGGCTCTATCCAGCCCTTCCTGCAGGGACCTGCCTTGAGCACCAGGGCTGCAGGAACCGGTTTCAACCACCTGTGCTGCTACTGAGGAATTAGAGACACTCTCCTATTTCCCCAGCAGCATTTGTGACTTTACCCTCCCCTCTGGGGCTTTTAGCACAAGATTCCATCTTGCTGCTAACAAACCCTGGGACAGATCTGCCACATCAAAAAAAAAAAAAAATCATTCCCCAGCAGAAACAGTGCGAAATTATTTGCCACTTCTGCAACAGTCAGTTCAGTCTGCAAATCACCAGTTTTCATGTGTGCCTTAGCTAAAGGTGCAAGGACTTAATAACCTCCCACCAATTCTAATTCTGCCATTTCCCCTGGTAACAAATTCTTCTCATGGATCAGGTCCCTCCTGACCACAGAAATTTCTGCACCAGTGTCTCTTAAATCTTGGAGCACTCTGCCATTAAGCTTAACAGCATACATATGCTCACTGCTTGCTTGTGTAGCAGCAGCCTTTACAAATCTGGTGTGGAAAGAGGCAGTAGCCTGGGTCACCTCTGTGCCCTGAGAAGCAGCAGCTTCATGTGTTACCTGGTGCCTCTTCCCACTCAGCCAAGGACATTTATTCCTCAGGTGCTCAATGGACTTACAGTGGAGCCCAGAAGGTGCTATCTCTGCTTGTACAGGAGACCTGGGATGAGTATTGGGGAATGGGGAGGTGACTGCTCAGCCTCCTTTTTCCCCAGAGGTAAAACAGTGATTCTGCTTTCCAGCAACCCTCTGCCAATCATTCATGTTTAATTGCAGTTTGTGATTGCTCAAAAGAATCTGCAAACCCAGCTAATTCCCACACTGCACCCACCTTTTGTCCCACAAATACTATCTTACATCATCACTACACATATTCAGGAACTGTTTCTGAATAATTAATTCAACATTTCTTCACAGCTTGTAATGCCTTTCCTCCTCAGACACTTGTCTAAGAAATCACTTATTTCATTTACATAAGCCACATTCCTCAATCCAGATCCCCTCTTAAGACTCCTGAATTTAACTCTGTAGGCTTCAGGTGTGATCTGAAACTGTTTCAAAACCAGCTATTTACCATAGTTTGAAGCATCAGCAATAGGCATCTTCTTGATTATGTCCAGAGCTCTCCCAGACAACTTTGCAACTAAAGTGGTCATTTTTGATCTTCAGGAATAGCATGGAGAGTGCAAAGGTAATGAAATATTTGACAATATCACTGGAGTCGTCATAATGCGAGCATAATTGTTCCATTTGTGGATTTTTGGGGAAGTAGAGCCAGCTGCTGAAGGATTTGTCTCTTCAACTCCATTACAGCCAGTTCATGCTTCTGGGTCTCAATTTGGGCCTGTATTTCTGTCTTTTAACTCCAGGGCTAGCTGCCTCTCTTTCCTTCTCCTTCTGGGCAGTTTTTTGGGCTTAAAGCTCTGTCTTTTAACTCCATGAATTTTTTGTGCACAGCTTTCTCTGGCTGCAGCTGCTTCTTTGAGCCTCATTTGAAACTTGCAGTCCTTTGCCTTTTTTCTTCTGCTTCCAGTCTGGCCAGCTCTAGTTTTGTAGCTGCCTCAGTGGTAGTCGTTTTCCTGCTTTCTTGTGCTTATTTCCCTCACCCAAAATAAACAAACAAAATAACAAACCAGTAATCACTTTGTTCTCCAGCCACCACACTTAAAACCACTAACAGTGTCTCAAAGCAATCAGCTGTGCACAGATCCTGCTTGACTACACCACTGTGATCGGTTAGGTCACAGAGACCCCTTTGTGACTGTTACCTGACTTGCTGGAATTACCTCTGAGACCATTTCCCACTGCCAGCTGGGGACTCCAGAACCCTGACTTGTTGAGCCAGACACGCAAGCCTGCTGCCACACAGACCCAGGGTCTGAATCATGCTCCCAAAAGCTGCAGACTTAACTGAAAACAGCTCAAGAAGTGCTTCTGTCTCCAGCTCCCAGACACCCAGCTCCCAACAGGATCCAAACCTCAAACAAATCTGTTTTACTCTGCATAAAGCTTATACAGGGTAAACTCATAAATTGTCTGCCCTCCATAATACTGATAGAGAAATATGCACAGCTATTTGCTCCCCCAGGTATTAATCACTTACTCTAGGTTAATTAATAAGGAAAAGTATTAAGCATAAAAAAATAGGATTTAAGTGGTTTCAAGTAATAACAGAAAAACAAATATTTATTTATACCTGCCTCTGGAAATTTCCATTACATACATCTGTTGAAATGGTTATTCACCCATGAAAGCTTACGCTCCAATAATCTGTTAGTTTATAAGGTGCCACAAGACTCTTTGTTGCTTTTTACAGATCCAGACTAATACGGCTACCCTTCTGATACTAGACAGAACAAAGTAAGTCACCAAGCAAAATAAAACAAAACACGCAAGTTTACGTCTAATACATTTAAGAAACTAAATACAGGTAAATCTCACTCTCAGAGATGTCCAATAAGCTTCTTTCACAGACTAGACACCTTCTCAGTCTGGGTCCAATCCTTTCCCCGGTACGGTTCTTGTCAGTCCCAGCTCAGATGATAACTAGGGGATTTTTCATGACTGGCAGGCCCCTTTGTTCTGTTCCACCCCCTTTTATATCTTTGGCATGAGGCAGGAATCCTTTGTTTCTCTCTCTGGGTTCCCACCCTTCTTTTTAAATGGAAAAGCATCTGGTTTAAGATTGATTCCAGTATCATGTGACATGTTCACATGTCCTGTGAGACTTCATAACACATTGGCTGGCACCCATATGTCCAGGAAGGCTTACAAGTAAACAGAACCATTTAGAACCAATTGTCGTAGTTAATGGGAGCCACCATTAATGGCCCACACTTTGCATAGTTACAACAGGCCTTCACAGTAATACTTCATATTTCTAGTTTCAGATACAAGAATGATATATTCATACAAATAGGATGAACACACTCAGTAGATTATAAGATTTGTAATGATCCCTTACAAGAGACCTTTTGTATAAAGCATATTCCAGTTACATTATATTTACACTCATAATCATATTTCCACAAACATCTAGAGTGTAACGTCACATACACTGTATAGTTTTCTGTGCAGCACAAGACAATACAATTTTGGGTTTGCACTCCAGAGGGGGGTGTGCACTTGAGTATCTGGGCACTTCATTAGTTGAAGCCTTCCCATGTAAGGGGCTAGTCAGAAAGCCTGTTTGCATGTTACAACAGCTGGGAGTGTCCCTATCTGTATGTATGCTGGTGAAGGTGAGAGACCAGGAGCAGGTCTGCAGCTTGTTACAGCAGTATAGTTAAAAGGAGCCCAGGCTGGTGGATCAGGTGGGCTCAGTGGAACCCCAGTTCAAAGTGGCACCCCAGGGGGAAACCCATCACACCTATATGTTGCTACATTGTTGTGTCCTGGCCCAAAAAGCATGGGATGGCATAAAATTCACAATAGTAGGAGCTCAGATTTGTGATGTCACTATTTCACAGAAATTACATGAGTTGCTGACAGGACAGGGTGCATCCAAAAGGCAAATTACAAAGAGAAATAAAAGACAGAAGGTTGTTTTGTTGCTGTTTTAATTATTAGGCGGTCTTAAAAACCTGCCTGCTAATAACAGGGGAAGGCTGTGAGGATGATTCAAAAGTTTTGAAGGTCATCTTTAAAGCACACAAGAAAAAAGAAGGATGATTGTAATATGAAGATCTTCACCCTCTGAGGCTGGTACCTCATTGTGTCATCATAATGTCTTCAAGAGCTCCACCAAAAGCACCCACTCCTCGCCTGAATTGCAGTCTCAGGGCCTTACATTCATCCCATCTTCAGGGTACACAGATACCTAGCCATGCTGTTGACTGACTGGGGAATTGTGCTTACAGTATTGAAGACTGGGGCTTTGCCTTCACTGCCACAAAGGTGGGTATTTCCGGGGAGGCCACACACCTGAGCAGTTCTCTTGTGACAAGGCCCTGTGGCTTTCCCCCTGCGGTGAACGCCAGAGGGGGGCATGAGGTACACAAACCACCCGGGCCTTGCCTCCCCGGGGCCTTCTCAGCCCTGGGAGCGGCTCTCGGGCCGCACACCGCTCGCCAGCGTACACACCCCACCAGGCTCTGTGCCACAGCCGTGCGGGCACGGGCAGAGCGCGGGCAGCGCGCCCGGATCCCCCAGCCCCGCCACCAGCTGGCGCTCTGCTCCCAACGTCGGAGCCGTTACCCCAGCACGAGGGCGCCTGCTGGACGCGTGGTAGCAGCGTGCAGCGCTCCCGGGGAAGCGCTGTGCTCTGGGGCTCGTCCCCAGGCCCAAGCCCGGCTCGCCAGGCAACCCTCTTTGGCGCGGCCCCCGCCTGCCATAATGACGGGGTGAATCGCTGTACCCGGGCCTCTCGCGGCCAGTCACAGCCCGGAGCGGCTCGCGACCCAGCGATGGGGCATGGGGAGCCCCCGGAGCGCGCGTGAGAGGTGGGCGCGGAGGAGAGGGATCCAGGGCGCGAGCGCGGGGCCGCGCCGAGGAGAGCAGCGAGAGCGGGGACAGGGCAGGGAGCCGCCAGCGGGGCGCTTCTCGGGGGAGACGCGGGGCAGGGCGGAGAACAGTGGGCGGGGCGGTCCCCGAGGGGCGCGGCAGGGTGTGGAGGCGGGGCCAAAGGGGCGGGGCGGGGCCAAAGGGGCGGGGCGGGGCGGTCTTCCCAAGCCCGGCCCCGCCCCACCGCCGCCATGTTGCGGCCGTTGCTGCCCGGCGCTGGGTGAGGCCTGTGCGGGCCCCGGAGGAGCTACCTGCGCTGGTAAGTGCGGCTCGGCCGGGCTGAGCGCTGGCCCCCGCGGTCGCACCGAGCCCTACGCAGGCGGACAGCTCTCTGCCCTGACAGACGGGCCCCAGCACCCCCCGCGGGACTTGCTATTGCCCGCTCCCCTCCCCCAGTCCGCGGGACAGGCGGACACCCCCCGACCCCTGGGTGGGCAGACAGACAGACTGACGTGACTCTCCTGCCAGCCCCATGGGGCCGCACAGACAGGCAGGCGGACTCCCGCCAGCCCCACAAAACACTTCCAGCCCTACGGACAGGAGACCGCCTAATCTGCCCTGCCCACGCTGTGGGGCGGGCGGACAGACTGACTCCACATCCCGCCCTAGGGAATGGCTGTGACTGTACTCTGGCCTGCCTGGCCTCACAGAGATCTTCCCTGGCCGGTGGGACAGGCACTGCTACCTGCTGGGGGCAGAAGACTTCTCCTCTCTGCCTCCGCCTGGGACGAAGGCCACTCAGCAGTGTGTGTGGCCTTCCCACCGGGATGGCCCATCTGGATCCTGGGGGTTGGCTTTAGCCTAACAGTATTGCTCTGGGGGTTAGTCTCTTCTTTTCTTTTGAGCTTGAAGCTCTTGAAGGTACGTAAGTGGGAGGTTCCTGCTTCATAGTGGGGAGAAACAGGCACAGAGCTGTTTTAGTGGCTTGCCCAAAGGCACACAGCAAGTCACTGGCAGAGTAAGGGATAGAGCCCAGAAATTGCCACTTCCAGACCAGAGTTTGGTCACCTGGAGCAGAGGTTCTCAAACTTATTTTGTAGATGGACCCCTTTTCAAATGCAATGTTAATCATGGACCTCCAGCTGAGAAACTGTTTGGCAAAGGTATAAGTGTACTTCATATAAACACGTACTGTTAGTAATGCTTTAAGAAAAAGAGTACAAGAGCACTTACAGGTATCAGTGAGATGGGTGTACCTGCTTCTTATCGGAGAGTCTGTCTGTCGTTGGCATGATGGTTGACATTTTGCAGACCCCATGTGCAGTTTCTAAGGACCCATGGGGCCCCTGGACCCTAGTTTGAGAACTGCTGGCCTAGAACAGAACTGTCTACCCAGACTGTATGGTGAATGAACAAGCCACATTCACACCAAGCCATGTAAATTAAGTTGACCAAGGAATTTGTTTTGGGACCTGCCTACACTGTTCTTTTACTCTGTGTGTCGTGTACTTTACTGTATATAGAAATTTTGAAGCATGAGTCCTCCCCTACATGTTGTGGAAGCTTCCAGTTTGGCTCTCCTAGCTGACTAATCTTTCTGTCCCTTTAGTATCTGAAAACCCACTCCCTCATAACATTCCCTGGACAAATGTCTCCTTTGACAAACTCAGCTTCATCTTCTACTGCCAGTTGTTGTACGCTTTCTGTGTTTACTAATTCCATCATACTGATCTCCAAGTTCTCTGAATGTACTGTGCTGGCAGAGAGACTTTGCCTTCCCCCACTGCCCTGTCTACAAAATTAAGCCTGGCTTTTGGGCTTCAGAACTCCCATATAGAGCTGCCATTGGTTGGTATTTTTCTATTGTCCTTTAACTTGCATACTTCTAAATACTTAGCTTTTTAGGACTGTAACCTACCTTGGTATAACTGTGTTTTCATACTTTAATATTAGATGGCAATCTTGAACTTCCTCTTTAAACAGAATATTACATGTTACTCTAAAGTCTGTGGGACCTATTGCAGATCTCAAAAGGGCCACAGAAATAATGCTCCCAGTGAAAAGTTAGTATAGTGTGCATGTGGGGCATTGATATTACAGTAACTCCTTTGGAATTCAAAGTGTGTTGGAGCTTAGATGTTGCAAAGGGCCTTGTGACTTTACAGTTCTACCTGACCCACAGTTCCTTCAATGCCCTCGAGAGTTTGAGAGCTAAGATCTTTGTCTCCTTTTGTTCCCCTGTGCCTCCTTGTTGAAATGTATATTCTTGCTTGGTTGGTTTTTGGCCAGTGAAACATATGCAGACTTGGTTATTGTTCAAGTAATTGTCATTTATCAGCCTGTATGATGACCTGTTACATGTTTGTGCAAATTTCTACTTCTTCCATTTTTTTAAGTTGTAATTTAAAAATTTCTGTCCCCATACTTTTTTCACCCATTCCAGTGACAAGCACTCACATTATATAAGAATGATAAATGTTTGTTGTTCAATAATGCAGAAGGTACAATAGAAACTGTAATACATTGGATTATAACTTGATTCTCTTTTCAGTATTTAGGAATACACAGAAATATTTGACACTTTACTTCTCTTTAAACTTTTGGTTATTTTAAAATCTTTTTAACTGGAAATGTTCAGTTTTCTCCAGATTCTGAGGCTGAGTCTGCTTTACTCTGAGAAAATATAACATTATATCATCTTACAATAAACTTTTATGAAGAAATATTGCAATATGAGCGAAGGAGAGACTTATACTCTGTACAACAGAGACAGTATATAAATTAAGCTGCTGTGGGACTTAAATATGTACACAGACTCTCCTGCAAACACTAGACTATTTTCCATAAAGCTTTATGTGGTGAGTCCCAGTTCTTGTCCTACTCTAGTTATCTAGGACCAAATTTTTAAATGTACGCGAGCACCTATCTGCCACCTTAAAAGCATTTGAAAATGTCCCTAGGCACCTAAAGTGCTTTTGAAAATCCCAGTAGGTACCTAAATCCTTTTAAAAACCTGGCCCTTGGTCCCCTCTCTAGTTGAAAATAAGCAATGTGGACAAAGATTACAGACTTATTAGTAAACCCAGTCTGTGATATGCTTCTGACATGTATGGAGCCAAATATAGTGCTCTGAAACATTCTACTTTTCAGTACAAATTGGTGGACTGCAATCTGCAGATTTAGCTAAAGCTAGGAAAAGGAGATGCAGCAGGCCCAGAGATTAGACTGCGTACCATGCTGTTCATGAAATCTGTAGTTTAAAGTAGTCTGTAAATAAGTCTTGGTGCACTGAAATCTTTTAATCATAGAAAGTTTTATGTGCTTTAAATGATGTGGTGATTTACTTTCTGTACATAGACATGGGTATTATGCTGTAAGGAATGAACAGTCTTCATTGTATAATTACTTGTATGCCAGAAACTGAAGGATGTCTAGTCTTACCTTTCAGCTGACACAGACTTTTCTCTCCAAAAGTAAGGGAAGAGCCTGCAGCCATGCTTCTTGCCAGCAGCTGTAGTCCTCATGGTGCATGATAACTCCCCATTGACTGGCACTATTCTTAAGCACTGTATGGATCATCATCTGAACTTCCAAGGGCTTGTCTAAATACAGAATTACACTGGTTTAACTAAAGGTATGGTCTTAAACTGGTACAAACCCCTGTGTAAATGCTCTTATTTTGCTTTAGTTTAGGTCAGTTAGAACAGGCTTAATCTAACCCAAAGTTAGCCACTCTTAAACCAAAAGAAGTATCCATAAAGCCTTTTCACTGGTTTAAACTACATTTTAAAACCATTAATTAAACCAATGCTCTTTGTTTGTAGACAAGCCCTAAATTTAGTAAGCCTGACACTAAAATGACATTTTCATTCTCATTTTGTTCACTCTGCTTCTGTGTGATATCCGTTCCTCACCCTCAGCTCTGCCCAGTCTGTGTCTGTCTTCTCTGTTTAGTTTTTAAGCTCTTTGGGGCAGGGACCATCTGCTACTCAGTGTTTGTACAGAGTCTAGCACAATGAGGACCAATTCTTCATTGGTCCTGAGGCCCCACAATAATTAATGTGATTAATGATTAACTTAGTTTTGTCTCACTATGGAAGTGGTAGAGTAGGGTGAAGAGAGAGCAAAGACCATTGGGTATGTTCCATTGTTTTGTAACAAAAGTGCAGTGTTTAGTTGTCAGTTCACATAGAAGTTGTTTCTTGTACCACTTTCTGGAAGGGAATATAAAAAAGTTAAGTGGTGGCTTCTATGAGAAGGTGTTAGTCATTAGTAATGAAAAATGGAAACAACCTCTTTGTTTAATTTATCCATCTCCCTCCATCCCCTTGGGCAAAAGAACCCTCTGCACAAGTGGTGTTGTGCATACTGTGTGTACCAATTCTGGATTCATAAATTGGCCATTTTTAAGTTAAATGTGGCTGAAAAAACATGAGTTGTCTTAATTTTAAAAAAGGTCTCACTTTAAGGTATAATAACTTAAATATTTCATGAATTTACATGTACATGTACAACTACTGGGTGGGGTAGGGGGTAGGGTATTTAGTCCTTAACAGTAATAGCAGTGTTAGAGAAGGGCATAATGAAAACTCAGTTATAATGTTAATTGTGAAGCTGCAATCAGTGCCTGTGTAATCTGTACCTTCCTTTGTAGACTGTTATAACCAAAGAAATGTTCAAACTTTTGGTTTAGATTATGACTTCTAGGCATGATTATTTGTACTCAGGCAAAACTCCTCAATGATTTTATTAGCTAATTAAGGACTATAGGATTGGCCCTCTTACAGTAATCCCCTGCTGAGTGCTCAAGGTGCCGTACACAACATACTAAAATATTTAGTAAAGACTTTTTTATTATTTAGGTTGTGCTGGCAGGAACCAGGGCTCATTTTTCAATGCTGTTTCTCTTGGGCTGGCCAATTGCTTCTGGCTTTTCTCCAGGTGATTAGCAGTACTAAATGCTTCAGGTCTGGCTTCACTGTAACCTTTCCAGGAAGTAACAGCTTGTGTTATTTGCAGATCATACTAGTTTCTCTTTTGAGTTTGTCCAGAGGTATCCATTCTGTAATCCTTGAGGCCTTAACGTTGGTGGTCCTTGAGGGTGACTGTGTTTGATCAGTTGAAAAGTGCTCCCTGAGATTTTTATTTTTTACACTGAACTGTTTGGATCAGCCCTATACCTATGGAAGGAGGAGGTACGGGGCACTGCACTTCACAGCTTGTCCTGTAGCTCCAAAAACAGCAGCTGCCCCACTGGCTTCCAGGGAAGTAGCATCAATTGCTTTATTAGCTGCTTTCCCCTCAAGCTATGGGAGCCCTAGGGAGAGCAGGGTTGGAGTTTGACTGACTTTGCCTGAATACAGAGGACACCTGGGAAAGAATATCAGGGTTGGAAGGGACGTCAAGAGGTCATCTAGTCCAACTGTTTGCTCAAAGCAGGGCGAATCCCCAGACAGATTTTTTCCCCAGATCCCTAAATGGCCCCCTCAAGGATTTAGCAGGCCAATGCTCAAAGTGCTGAGCTAGCTCTGCTGGATGTTCTCCTCTCCTACACAGCCACCCAGGGCAGTATAGGAGTGGAGGATGAAGAGAAACTGAGAACTACCAACTTACAGCTCCCTGATTCTCTGCCCAAGCCCAGGTTAAGGCAGACTCCAGCTGTTCTAACTTGCACCAGCTGCCAGTAGTCCCAAGGAACCATACACCAAGTGGGATAACCAGAGCACAGCACATTGCGGCTACACCCCTCCCAGCCTGGTACAGCTGTACTAGGGGAATGTAGGAGACAGCTGGATGCCCACTGGGGGCTCCTTTATGTTGGGAATCCAGAGCAGGGTATTTGCAGGTGGCTTATGCTGCCTGAGCAGTTTATGGGGAGCAGAACAGTAGAGGATCTTCCCCAGTCTTGATTGCAGCCCCATGGCTTTTCAAGTAAAACATTAGGCCCTGTGGCCAGAAAGGCTGAATGGCACTGAGTTAGTCCATCTACAAATGAACAATAAAATCCCACGGTGTTTAAACTGGAAGTTTAAGTGACAGCATGTTGAAAGTTCCCATCCTAGCTTCCCTATAGTGGCTAGAGTTCTAATTTTTTTCTTCATCAGTTAGAGTAAATCCGAGTAAGAGTTTAATAGACTTTTTTTCCAGATACAAACTTTGATAGTGTGTTTTGTTTTCAATTGCAGCTGTCATCATGGGCGACATGAAAACCCCGGACTTCGACGACCTTTTGGCTGCTTTTGACATCCCAGATCCAACTAGCCTTGATGCCAAGGAGACCATACAGTCAACTGCTGAAGAGAACGAAAATCACTTAAAGCCATCAGGAATTTGTATAGATGAAAATGTGTCCTTGTCCCACTCAGTGCCGGCGCCTGATACCCCTGTTGTGAGTGTTATTGTGAAAAACACAAGTCGTCAGGAGTCCTTTGAAGCAGAGAAGGAGGGGAATCACCTTGGAGCTGGCCTGTTACACAATGGGTTCCGTGGGTCTGATCTGCCATCAGAGGCGCACAACTTAGTGCACAGTTATGGGAAATTTGATTCTGCTTTTATTAATGGTGATAGTTCGAAAAACTATTCTGAAAAACTGGACCAATCAAAGTCAGAACCTTTACCCACATTCAGTCAGTTCAGCCCTATCTCCAGCCCTGAACCAGAGGATGCTTTCAAAGAGAACAGTATTGATGATAAACCAAAACATGCCCAAACTCCATATTTCCCACCAACTCCAATGTATATTCCAACTGCGGCTTCAGTTCTAGATTCACTTAGGAAATTACCAGAGCCAGAATTGAGTATGTTTGATCAATATTGTAAAAAAGAACAAAAGATGGAGATTCATAGCCTGCAAGAAAATAGGCTGGAATTGAGCAGAAAAGAACAAGACAGAGTAGCAGAGAAATTTGTAGAATCCAGCAAAGATCTAGTGGATACCAACAACTTCCTTGGAGAAGGCTTGACATTTGGAAGCTTCCACAACAATAACTTGAAGGAAAGCCGAGGGTCTGTGCCCGAGGTGAACTTTTCTTCATCAATCCCACCTCGCCAACGTCTAAAGCCAGCTCACTCAAAATTGTCATCTTGTGTTGCTGCATTAGTAGCTCTTCAGGCCAAAAAAGTTGCATGTATTCCAAAAGAAGATCAAACAAGTCTTATAAAAGAACCTTCTGGCCATTTTAAAGATGGCATGAAAGGAAGCCCCAAAATGCCTAAGTCACCAAAGAGCCCAAGAAGCCCCCTAGAGGTGGTAAAAAAGGCCAACAAGCAGCCCGAGAGTCCTCGGAGTGTGTGTAGTGATAGTAGTGGAAAAGGCTCTCCCTCCATGGCAGCTGGCTCTCCACCGGCTATTCCCAAAGTTAGAATAAAAACTATTAAGATGTCTTCTGGTGAAATTAAAAGAACTGTAACTAGAATCTTGCCAGAAGCTGAAGAGTTGGGCAAATCCCCTGAGGAGTCATGTGCAGAAGGTTTGGCCACGGAAGAGATTACTAAGTCCTTCCCTTCACCTGATACTAATGCAGTCACAGAAAATGAGGCAAGCAAGGGTTCCACCAAAAATGCAGCTGCCACAGGTGTTCAAGTGTCAAATGTTGTGAGCCCCTGTATAGATGATGTGAAAACAGAGACTACTGACAATGGCACACCCAATGTGTCCTCGTCTCCCCTGCCAAACTGTGGCAGTGATGCCATAAAAATAGGTAATGTGGGTCAGCAGCCCAACAAGAGGCAGCAGCAGGGTACTGTGACGCAGCCATCTAACCCCACCAATTCCAGCCTCCTTCCCAAAGCTGTACATCTAGCAAATCTCAATTTAGTTCCACACAGTGTTGCTGCTTCTGTCACAGCAAAATCTTCTGTGCAAAGGCGAAGTCAGCCTCAGCTAACTCAAATGTCAGTGCCGCTGGTGCATCAGGTAAAGAAAGCTGCTCCTGTAATTGTGGAGGAATTTAATAAAGTACTAAACAGTAACAATCTTGTGCCAGTGTATTCTCCAAACCTCAGCCCACCACCTGAGAGCAATATTCAGTTGCCTGCATCTGGGTATTGTTGCCTGGAATGTGGAGATTCATTTGCCTTAGAAAAAAGCCTAACTCAACACTATAGTAGACGAAGTGTCCACATTGAAGTCATGTGTACTCAGTGTTCAACTCTGCTGCTGTTCTTTAACAAGTGTAGTTTGCTTAAACATGCAAGAGAGCACAAGAGCAAAGGATTGATTATGCAATGTTCTCAGCTGTTAATGAAACCAATTTCCTTAGATGAAATGTTTTCACCTTCTCCTACAAACTCTTCAGTGTCTTTGGTCCCTCAGACTTTGCATTTCCCATCTCCTTCATGTAAACCCAGTGCTACATCAGGAAGTGGGACAGGAACCTCTATCAACACTCACCCAGCCATGCCTCTGTATGCAGACCCATTGAGACTAATCCGTCATGGACTAAAGTGTCTTGAATGTAACAAGCAGGCGCAGGATTACGTTGCTCTAGCAGCACACTTCCAGAGAACCTCAGAAGATAATGAGGGACTAGTAAGTAATTTACAATTTTAACTCCTTTAAACCCAATAGAAATGTAACTACCATTTGAAAAAGAAAGAAAATAGACATAGTTGAAATTGAATTATTTAAACTTGCAATTCTGTATTGGGTCTGTATGTCAATGTATCTTGTGTCATAAATTTAAGGATGATGATGGACAGTAAAATAGAAAGCAGCTGCCAGTGAAGTTTTGGGCTGTGTGCGCAACAGCAGTACGTCATGGACTGCAAAGTTGATGGTTTTTCTGTGGCTCTCAGGAGATCTCACACAAGTTTGGTCTTCAGTTCTGAACACATGAATACCAGACCTAGTGACTAGTTACTCACTGCCTATGCTTTGCAGGATGAGAGTGTAAACTGTAAGATGAATTGCACAGATTAATTCGAATCATAGAAATGTGGGGCTGGAAGGGACGTTGAGCAGTCAACTAGTCCAGTCCCCTTACTGTGGCAGGACCAAGTAAACCTAGACCATCCCTTACCGATGTTTGTCCAACCTGTTTATAAAAATCTCCAACAATGGGCATTGCACAACCTCTCTTGGTAACCTGTTCCAGTGCTTAACTATCCTTACAATTAGACAGTTTTTCTTCATATCTAAACTAAATCTCTGTTGCTGCAAATTAATCCATTACTTCTTGCCTGCCTTCTGTGGGCATGGAGAACAATTGATTACCTTCCTTTTTATAACAGCCCTTAACGTATTTGAAGACTGTTGTTAGGTCCCCCTTCAATATTCTATTCTTAAAAACTAAACATGCCCAGGTGTTTGTGGTTTTTTTTTTTTTTATTTTTTTTTATTTTATTTTTTTTAGCCTTTCCTCATAGGTCAGGTTTTTAAATCTTTTATCGTTGTTTTGTTCTCCTCTGGACTCTCTCCAGTTCATCCTCATGTTCCTTCAAGTGTGGCACCCAGAACTGGATGCTGTATTCCTGCTGAGGCCTTGCCAGTGCCAAGTGGTGCAGTTACTTTCTGTGTCTGAAATACAACAGCACTATTAGTACACCCCAAAATATTCGCTTTTCTCACAACTGCATCACATTGACTCATTCAATTTGTGATCTGTTATAGCCTCCCAGACCCTTTTCAGAAGTACTAGCGCATAGCTAGTTATTCCCCATTTTGTAGTTGTGCATATGATTTGTCCTTCCTAAGTGAAGTACTTTTACACTTATCTGTATTGAATTTCATCACCTTGATTTCAGAGCTCTTCTGATTTGTCAAGATCATTTTGATTTCTAACAGAACCAGGTTGGGGAGTCATGTGATCATATTTAATTTCTGGTTTGTGTAATGTTTTGAGGTGAGTTTTGTTTGTGCAGCACTTTGAACTCTGGGATCCTGGTAACTTACTCAGCCCAGCAAGGCATAAATAGAAAAAAAGAGACTGGAGGTATGTCCACACTGCAATTCAAAACCTGCAGCTAGCCCTTGGGGCTCCGGCTAAGGGGCTGTTTAACTGTGGTATAGGCGTTCAGGCTGGAGCCTGGGCTCGAGGACCCTGCAGTAAGATGGTCCCAGAGTTTTTACACCAGAATTAAACAACCTTTAGCCTGAGCCCTGTGAGTCAGCTGGCATGGGCTATCTGCTGGTGTCTAATTGCAGTGTAGACATATCCTGAGAGGCCAGGTGCAGTATCTGCAATAGCCTCAGTCTGACAGTTGTGCCAGACTCTTCTTGGCTATCTTGTGATGAGGCCCATGCCTGCATAGGGCTTCTGGTGGGACATTAAAGAAGTGGCTTAGCACTTCAGTCCAGTCTGCTTCTCAGCAAGAGACTGTTTCCTACGTAACTGAAGACATTGCTGCCCCGCTGCTTTCCCCGGGGTTCTTCCTTCTGAGTGATCACTAACCTCCAACTCTAAGGCATGCCACCCTTCAGAGCCTGAGAATCTGTGCAGTTCTACCTCTCCTTTGCCTGCCGTCCCCATAGGTATGAAGGAGAGGGGGATATTCCGTTCTTGCACACCAAGACCATGTTGTCTGATTCTTTGAGGGTCTGATCGATCATTCAACATCCTTATTAAATACTCACAAACAGCCATAGTTGAATAGGAGGAGAGAACCGTCCTTTCTTTCTCTTTAGAAAAAGGCAACGCCTTCCATATATTTTTGGCTGCCAGAATTACTAAATTGTATGTGCTGGTGCGCCCTAGATATAATTCCTTTTATTAGATCGATAAACAAAGACTACAAGCTGTCAGGAGGCTCTAGAAGCATGGCTGACCATTCTTAGCACACAAATGAATGATCTGGAGTATACAGCTACAAATCTCTAGAGTGTTCTGCCTAGAAATATTTTAAATTTAAAGAAAATATTGGGAGCCCTAAACTGGAGTTTGACTTGCTCTGGCCCGGTATAGGAGCTTTAATTCCTTTCTGTCTGTCTTTTTAATATCTCTGTTGCATGCAGGGAATGGATTACTTGATCCAGTGTTCTAATCTTAGACAAAGATTCACTGATTTTTAAGCTTAGAAAGGACCCTTAAGCTTGTCTGACCTGCATAACACAGGCCAAAGAACCTCAGTTGGTAAAATCTGCCTCAAACCCGTAGCTTGGATTTGAGCGAGAACATATAAACTAGAAAGATACGAAGTCTTGATTCAGAAGCTTGAGGTGGTGAAGAATCCACTCCATCCATAGGTAAATTGTTCCACTGATAAGTTACCCTGACTTAGAGAAATTCAGACTAGAAATAATTTTTTAACTTCAATTTTCAACCATTGGATTAAAGAGCCATCAGAAATCTCTTAGACATGTAAGTACTTGTGGATGATGATCAGGTCATCTTTTAACCTTTTCTTGGGTAAGCTTACACAGATTGAGCTTCTTAAGCCTTTTGGTCTTTAAATCATTCTTGTAGCACTTTTCTGAATCCTTTGTCATTTTTCGATATCCTTTGGATGTGCAGACACAAGAACTAGATGAAGTATTCCAGTAATAGTTTCACTAATGCCGTATAAAGAGGTAACACCACCTCCCTACTTCTTGATATTTCCCAGCTTGTACATCCAAGGGATGTGTTTGCCCTCTTAGGTACAGCACTGTGCTGGGTGGTTGCTCATGTTTAATTGGTTATCAGTTGTTATCCCCAAGTCTAGTTCAATGTCACTGCATTCCAGCATATGGTCCTCCATCTTGCATGACCTACAGTCCTTGTTCCTAGATGTATGATCTTGTTTTTTTTCTGTGTTGAAAGGAACGTTGTTAGTTTGAATGAGCTCACCTTACCAAGTGATCCACTTTGGGGCATGTAATTGAATAAGCCCCATCTTTATTTACCACTCCACCAATTTGTGTCATCTGCAGGTTTTACCAACAATGATCTTATATTTTCTTCCAGATCAATGATATTTAATAGTATTGGTGGCAAGACCAGATTGCTGTGGAACCACATTAGAAACACTCTTGTTAGGTAGTGAATGCCTGTGTACACTTACTTTTTATGAGATCTGTCAGTTAACTAGTTCTTAGCCATTTAATAGGGCTACATTGATTTTTATATAATGCTAGTTTTGTATCAAAATGTTGGTCAAATGCTGTACAGAAGTCCAAGTATATTAATTTAGTTACCTTTATCAACCAAACTTGTGTACTCATCAAAAAATTCCGAAGTTTGTTTGACAAGACCTATTTACTGTAAAACCATGTTGCTTGGCAATAATTATACCACCATTCTTTAATTCTTTACTGATTGCATTCCATATCAACCTTTCCATTATCTTGTCCAGGAATGACATCAGATGAACTAGCATATACTTTGTAGATCATGCCATTTTACTCTTTTTAAATACTGGGACAATATTAGCTTTTTCCAGTCCTTTGGAGCTTCCCCAGTATTCTAGGACCATTAATTAACTTTAAATGATTCAGAGAGCTCTTCATCCAGTTCTTCTAATACTCTTGTATGTAAATTATTGGGTCCTGCAGATTTTAAAATGCTTAATTTTAATAGTTGCTGTTTGTCGTGTCTCATAGTTATTGATGGAATGGAAAGTAATTCATTATCAGTGTATGATATAAATATCATCCTGCTTGTATCCAAATACAGAACAGAAATATTAATTTCTGCCTATTTTCTATCACGTTTTGACAGTTTTACTTACCATTCTTATCTTGTGTTGGACCTATATCATTATGATTTTGTTTGTTCCTGATATGTTTCAAGAATTCCTTCTTGTTGGCCTTAACCCTGCTGATCTTTGACTTTTTTTCGTTGCGGCCGTTACCATCCCTGTCAATTGTCACCAGTCAGGAAATGCAAATTTGTATCCTTTGCTGTCAGCTTCTCTGTTTTATCTCTTATTGCTTCTTTTACCTCCTCTCTACACCTTCCTTCTTGTTTGGAGAGTTGATTCTAATAAAGCATGTTTAAATAATTCAGTTATTCACATTTCTGAGGGATAATTTTCCTTTTTTGGAGAGTTGCTGGAGCTGGTTAACCGCTCTTTTCTATAGTTAGCACTAAGGGTATGTCTACTCTGCCGAGACTATACCAAAATAGCTATGACAGCATAACCCTGCATTGTAGATATAACCTTTATTGATGGAAGGGGTTTTTCCATTAGTATAAGAACATCACCTCTCCAAACAAGGTTAGTTACATTGATGGAAGCATTCTTCTGTTGACGTAGGCTGTCTACACTATCAACTTTGCCAACATAACTTGCGTCAGCATAAAGTTGCTGCATTTAGTATATTGCGTGTGTGTGCACGCGCGCACTTAGATCTTTCCGTTAACATTGCATATACTCCCCAAGAGTGCTTTTGTGCATGCACGGTGTGGTGCACCATGAGTAGGTATCCCAGTGTGCAGATTGTCACCGTCCAATGCACTGTGTTTTGGGAAATTTTGGGGCAGAAACAAGTGGTGCAAGGGGTCAGCTTCCCAACATGCAACTTTCTCCATCTCATAATGTCATTCAAGGTCTGTAATTTTCATGTCTTTTTAAAAAATTTCTGGTGAACATGCTTTCCCCTACCCGCTATCCATCTCTGACAGAAGCATGGAACCTGCACAGCTCTGTACTATTGTTATGAGCATTGCAAGCACAAGATGCATGATCCTCTGGTATTTGCAGAGTCGTAAGAACTGCATCAGCGGAGAGCATGATGATTTCATGGAGGATAGATTGCTGTGGGACATAGCGAAAACCAATTCATGGTGGGTGTTGCTGGAGTTGGTGGGCTTCTGGGCCCAAGAGACAGTTACTGACTGGTGGGATTTCATCATAATACAGTAAAACCTGAGAGTTACGAGCACCTTGGGAACGGAAGTTATTCATACTCTGAAGTGTTCGTAACTCTGAACAAAACATTTATGGTTGTTCTTTCAAAAGATAGCATTCACATCCCTATTTTGGCACCCAGCTCATCTTGCCCCACAGTACATCAACAGAAAGGGCTACTTTTCTATGGTTATGCAAGTGTTGATGGATCACCAGGGTCACTTCATTGACATCAGTGTGAGCTGGTCATGGAAGGTGCATGATGCTCACATCTTTAAGAATACAGGTCTGTTAAGAAAGCTGCACGCAGGGACTTTCTTTCCTGACATGCGGATTAGCATTGAGAATATTGAAATGCCAGTAATGATCCTGTGGAGCTCAGCCTACCCTTGGCTTATGAAGCTCGACAGCATCAAGGAAAGATTCTGCACCTGCTGAGCCTGTAGTTGAATGATCGTTAAATGTGGTTTTTTGGTAGACTAAAAGGAGTATGGCATTGTTTACTCACAAGATTGGATCTCTGAGAGAGAAGTATCTCCATAATTATAGCTGCCTGCTGTATCCTGCATAGGATCTATGAGGCAAAGGAAGAAAAGTTGCTGCTGGGTGGAACGCGGAGGTGGTGTGATTCTCTGCTGGGTTTGAACAGTCAAACACAAAGGGTATTAAATGAGCTCAATGTGGAGCTATATGGCTGAGGAAGGCCTTGAAAGAGCACTTTAACACTGAGCCTCAGTAAAGTGTTTTGATGGACTGTGTTCCTCCTTGCCTTGCAATTCTGGGGCCTATCCTAGGAATGGGGGGATACTTTGGTGTATGTCTATGAATATACAATGTCAGTGCACTTATTAATTTTGTGGTGCTTGCTGTACATTTATAATTATTACACTATCTGTCACTAATCCTATGAGTTGTCACACTGTACAATAACAAGGAAGTGGATGCTTTCAGTACCGCTTGGCATTCTGTTGGGAATTAAAGATTACTTTCCAAAAAATACAATTTTGTTGAGTAACATAACTGGTGTGCAAAAAAAAAAAGAAATCTGTACAAGTTAAAAGCTGATACATTAAAAACTTAATAAATTGATGAAACAGAACTTAGCAAGGGGAAAGAACATTCATGTCCATTTTGGCTACTCATACAACAACTGTGGCTCTCACAGGTCAGTGTATATGAAGCTGTAGTTGTCTTTACTTTATCCTGGTGTGGAGTGGTAAAGGTAGCAGGGTGGATTTGATTTAAATCATGATTTAAATCACTAGTCAGGAAAACTCCATTTAATCATGGATTTCTACATAAAAGTGCATTCTTGTTGGTTATTATAACCTTAATACATATTCTTCACAACTCGTAGATAGATGTAGGTTTCATTTTTAGAAGATACACACTATACATTTTTAGTGATTTATTTTGAAAACTTTTCAGATCAGTTTTACGGGTATATCGGAAAATGAACGAGTTTGGTTATTTCATTTACTAAAGATAATTGAAGCACCATAGTTCACCTCCCAATGACTACATAACTATCTCCAATTCAACAGCTAATCATTAATATGTGGAGGATTTTCTTGCCATGCTGTATTAGGAGGAGAACATTACCAGGCAGACATTTAAATTGTTTTATTTAACTAAAACAACAAAGTTATGTATTCTGTATTTCTTTCTTCAACAGAAAACCTATAATATTTTAACAAAACAAGCATATGCATTTTTGAATGTAAACATTGGAGTTTTTAAAACCAGGTTTATTTTTGTTAAAATTCTTTTTAACTAAAATAGTTAAATGAAATATTTAAAACAAAAAATAAAAATTAAATTGACCATCAGCCAGGTCAACATGAGAAACTTAAAATATTGGCTTCTACAGCTAACTCAGTCCTCATTTTCCTGTTTGTTCGTAATCTGGAAAAGAAAAACAAGCTTTCCTGCTTTTTCAGGTCCCAAATGATTTCTCAGTCCAAAGGAAGAAAATATTCTTTCTGCTCCGGCAGAAGAAGCTACTGCTGTTAAAAGTGAGATTATCACTTCAACAGTCTCTGAATCCAAGTGCCTAAGTGACTTCCACCAGTTCACTGGTGTGACTTTCTTTAAAACATCATCAGAAAACATGTTTCTTGAGTGTTTCACCCTTAGCTCTGAATTTTATTATAGTTGACATTATGGAGGGATGATTGCCAGATGTCAATGTCATAGCCAATTCCTCTTCTTCAGCAGTTAAGATTTGACCCTGATACCAAGTATTGAGAATATCTGCAAGAAAATGAGCTAGAAACTGTGCTTCTCCCATTTGTTTTTTTTAATGCTTGTAATTTAACTCTATCATTGCGTATTTCTTTTTTTAAGATCTCACTCAGTTCCTTTCAAATTTCAGCAGCGTCAGCACTAAAACAGCAGTTTCCCTGCATTTTGTTCAAGGCTACAGAAATAGGTTTCAGGGTACTCAGCATGTGTTCAACATTTGTGTTAAACCCAATGTTGAGAACTTTGGCTGTGACAGTGACGTGTTTGTTTTTTTTCACGATTTTGTTCACAAACTGTCATGAGATTAGGTCAGTTCTTGATATAGTGCTCAAAACAGTCCACTACTGAGTTCCATCACACATCTTGTGGGAGAGTTAGCCTGGTTCCTTCCACTTCTTTTCAACGCAGCTGCTGCAAAATGGTATTTTGCAATTTCAACAATATTAGCCTTATTTCTGGAACACTGAAGTCTTTGGCTAGGGGGTGCATCAAATGAGCACTGCAAGCATATATTAGCTTGGAACACTCTTCTAAATTTATTTTGATAAAAAGCATTTATCAAAAAAATCTGATTTAAATGTAAAATCCTTTTTTTTAATTTTTATCCACGCTGAGGGGTAGGGATGTGTACCTTGATGACATGTGGAACACTGAGAGTGTATGTGTAGGGAGCTGCTAAAATGGAGTTCTCCATGGATGGTAAAGGGAGGGAGGCTTGTGATTGTTGAACCTGTAGGCTCTACAAGAGTCTGGAGCATCCGTTTTGTTTGCTTCTGGAGAAGCCCATTATGTCTAGGTGCAATTCCCTTTCCTGCTGTGACTCCTGGGCCTTTCTCCTGGTCTTGTCTGCTCCTTTCTTCTCCACACAGTCGGCAGTAGTCACCCTCCAGGCCTTCTGCTCATGGTCTTATGTAGCACTTGCTCTCATGATCTTGCTGAACATGTCACCTTGTGTCCTCTTCCTTCATCTCCTTATCTGGCATGGTTGCAGTGGCAACAGCTAGAGATAAAACACAGAGGTACCATTTTCTTTGTAAGCACAATGGAAAGCAAAACTTAAGGTTCAGAACTCCCTTCCATTGCTCCCCTAAAGTCTGAAATAAAATGTGCTTATTGACACTTCTACTTGAGTGTGTTTGTCCACAGCGTCACTCATAGCATCAGTCATGGTGAATATGGCCCACCAGGGGTGAAGGAAGGAAATGGATCCTTCTGGTCACAATTGTTAACTCCACTGCTTAGGGGTCATGGAGACCAGAAGCGGCCCCTTCCCACTTAAAAATCCAGCAATTTTTTGCAGTACCTTTTCCTGATTGTCCAGCTTGATATGCACACATAGCAGTTCTCTTTTGTTGTGTGCAACTTCCCGGCCAACCATTCTGGCTACGCACTCCAGATATACTCTGACCTGGAGTAGACAGGAGACACTGAATCTCCTGGAACTGTGGGGAGAAGAAGCTGTGCAGGCATAGCTATGGACCAGCTATAGAAATGTGGACGTCTGTGAGCAGATTGCATGGGGGATTCAGGAGAAAGGGTACAACAGGGTTTAGCAGCAATGCCATCTGAAAGCCAAGGAACTGTGGTAGGCACACCAGAAGGCCATGGAGGCCAACAGTTAATCCAGCGTCGAGCCACAGACCAACGGTTTTTACCAGAGGTTTCTGCCAAGAGCGACATGCAGTACTTGGCAGAAACCTCACCACCACCTAGACCATGGTGGATATCTTTGCGGGGTCTCAGACACAGATAATTATCTGCTTTTCATTCCTCTGAAGAGTTATACAGAGCAGTTTATTTCTGCATGCAGTGATATCCCTAGAATCTTCCTGATAGATCCCAATGGAATTTTCATGGAGGTCCTCTGCAGTCTTCTCCTGCAGGTTTCTAGGGATGGCAGCCTTATTTCTTCCTTTGCAGTTAGATACGTTCCCACACCCCTGCATGAACATGAGATAGTAAAAGGAGTTGATGAATGGATTCAAGCAGAGCAAGGTAGATGTGGATAGAATCATGGACAAAGAAGATGGTCATAGACCCGTTGCACACTAGAAACTTTGCTGGCATTGCGGTGTTGGTTAGGGGTGATATGTATGTTTGTTTGTTTGTTTGTTTTTTGGAGGCGTGTATACCAGCAAGAGCCGCATTGCAAATGCAGTGATTCTGGCATAAAAGTGCCTTTGCCAGTATAGCTTATCGTGTTGCCGAACCATATAACCTGTACAAGCACTCTTTAGCTGGTATGAGCTCTGTCTACACTCGGGAGTTTTGCTGATATAGCTTTACTGCCAAACCTCTTCTGATGTAGATCTGGCCTTAATAGCTGTTGGAGGAGAGTGATGTGGCTGTCATAGAGGCCAGAAAGGATTACAATAATCAAGATGGCTTGATTATTGCAATTTTCTATACTTAGGAGTGAAGTCCAATACCCTGAGGAGGCTAAATTGGTCCAGAATGTAACGATTTGTCTGCTCAGTAATGCAGGATACCAAGAACACATCATCCTAATTCATAGCTTCCCACTTTGGTTCCCCATTGGACACAGTTCAGTTCATTTTCACTGTACTGACTTTTAAAGCCCTGCTTGGTGTTGGTGATCTTAGGTAGTTCATGCCTTTTCTATGGTGCTGAACCTCCCACGATGGCTTCACATAATTAGAAAAATGAAACTGTTTCCGAACTGGGAAAGACTCCTATCTGCAGGTGAAAAGTCTTAAACAGGAGCCAAATGAAGGGTGTGTATCTTGTTTACAGATTGAAAGAGAATTACCTCTGCCCTGTCCAAGTTCAGAACTAAATGCAATAGCCCTCATTTCAATTTGGCCTGCTTTTGGTAACAATCATAATGCAGCAGCATACTTGCATCTCACATTACATTTTTTGGAAAAAATAGGCTATAACTGGTAGGTGTGGAAGAGACTTGTGTTAATTTCTTTGTGGAAGATGTTCTAATACTACAGTGGTGTCACTCTTGGAAAAACCCAGCCAGATAAATCATGAAGGCCTAAATGAGTTTCACCTGTGTGGAGCAAAAAAAAAAAGAAAGACAGGACCTTAACTGTTCTGGAAGCGGCAGCAGCAGGATTTGGATACAGCTTAGATGAGAAAAGAAAATGAGAGAGAGAAGAAGACTGAGAACTCCAATCTTACAGGCTGACTAAAAATGGGGAGTGGAGAGGTTTTTGGAGAAATGATCAAGTGTTTTTAATGCCATGTTGAGGTTGACAGAAAAATATATGTAAAAGCCTGTGTCCGAAGTTGTCCAAAGTGTGTCAAAGGTAACAAATCCAGTTTGACCTGTTATATAAAATAAGCAAAAGGCAGACTGCTACTAAATGGATGTGTATTGAGCTAAGACAACTGACTAGAAGTCTTCAAGTTTCTGCTGTTCACACAGGTTGGAATAACAATTAGCTGAGAGATTCCAGAAACAGAAAGAAGTGGACATAATAAGTGAATTTGTCATTTGATTGGGTCATCTTAATAGGGTGAAGTTGCTGCTGCTTTTTCTGGGAGTCACTTGGTTATTTGCATAAGCTTTTGGATTGAATAGTTTTGAAGGAGGAACCTGTTTGCAGTAAAGGGAACAAGCTTCACAGCACGATTGCCACTACCTATTGGGAACCAGGAATCAACCCATACCACTACTAGGCCACTGGCTGGGTTTGAGGTAGTGAGTGTGGGAGCTTATATAGGTGCAGAAATAGTACTGTTTAGTGAGGAATATATCTAAACCGAAAGAGAGAGCTTCTGCAATCTCAGGAGTTTCCACAGAGGCATTCAGGGATCAGGAGCAGAAGAAATGGAAGTTAGAATGAGCTAGGTTTGGGAGGTCTTAGGATGGACTTTGCAGTTGGACAGAAGAATAAAAAAACAGGAGGGTAGAGGAAAGAGTGGAGTGGAAGGATTCAGAACAATCAGAAGAAAGTATGGGCAGGAACATACTGAGAGTTGCATAGAATAAGTGGATTGGCGGTCACAAAGGGGCCGATTTGGGGCATAGCCAAAGAGGATGAGGTGGTGAGCAGAGTGGGAATGTGGAAATCAAGAGGTTAGAGAAGCAGAGTTTAGTGAATATGGGCAAATGAATGACTATTTTAGCAAACAGAATTGTTGACCCAGGTTTCAGGGTGGTGGGAAGCTAAAGGGTCAGAAGGCTTTCATGATGTCCCAGTAATGATTGAGGATTGTGAGGAGAGGAAGAGGAGGAGGATGTAGTAGGAAATTCAGAATTAAGGCTGTTGGAGCAGTAGAAATGCCTATAGTTAGGAGTGCTTTGAATTTCTTTCTCTGTCAAACTTCAGCCTTTTGTGCTGAAACTTAACTGATGTCACTCCCTGGAAGTTTTCTGTCAGTGTAGCAACACCTCCTCCCCAAAGGACATTAGCTACATTGGCACATGCAGGGGCTGGGGAAGAGAGGTGTTGGCATATTGGTTGATCAGGGGTGGCTTTTTTTTCCTACACTCCTGACCAACATAATTATGGTGATATAACTTCTACATTGAGAACAAGCCAAAAATACCCTGGTGCAATCTTAATTCTCAGTTCATGAATGAATGGCTTTTGTAGTGGGCTGGTGAATATCCTTGTTTTTTAGAAGTGAGAGTCTGGAGGAGTTAATGTTGGGCAGGTGAAGAAGACTAAGGGAGGCAAAGGGCCATGGAGGGCATTGGGAAAAGGGACATGGATAAGGCAAGTTGAGTGGTGGGGTTGTGGGAAGAAGAGGCCACAAAGAGATGGAAAAATATGGAGGATTGTGCTCATGGGAGGGCAGAGGAGTGAAGTGGTAAGGAAAAAGACAGGGAATAGAGAGAGAGTGGTGGATGGATTAGGAGTGTAATGGGCATACCTATCTCATAGAATTGGAAGGGACCTTGAAAGGTCATCAAGTCCAGCCCCCTGCCTTCACTTTCAGGACCAAGTACTGATTTTGCCCTAGATCCCTAAGTGTCCCTCTCAAGGATTGAGCTCACAACCCTGGGTTTAGCAGGACAGTGCTCAAACCACTGAGCTATCCCTTCCCCCTATATACTTGGTGAAGGGGAAACTGGAGTAGGTGTTGGGAAGTGTTAGGAAAGGGGTTCTCAAACTGGAGGTTGGAACCCCATCGGGGTCATGAGGTTATTACATGGGGGGTTGCGAACCGTCAGCCTCTACCCCAAACCCTGCATTGCCTCCAGCATTTATAATGGCATTAAATATATAAAAAAGTGTTTTTAATGTATAAGGTGGGATCGCACTCAGAGGCTTGCTATGTGAAAGGAGTCACTATTACAAAAGTCTGAGAACCCCTGTGTTAAGATAAGGGATTGGGTGGGGCAACAGATTGCAAAGGGAACCAGTTGGGAAGAAGTTCCAGTGGTAGGGGGGAAAATCCACAGCTAGAAAACTTCCCTCCAAGGGCTGAGTTTCTAAGTGCTAGGGAGTCCCTGTAAATATTCTGTGATTGCCATGCACAGGAAGCCTCACATCCTTGTGGGGATGTTTCAAATCAGAGTCGTTTTTGTGGGTTTTTTAAAGCATCTTCCTACGCCCGAGTGTGTAATTGTATGGAATAAGGGTGCTAAGTAAGAACTGAATGGGATAAAATAATGGCGATTATGACCAGGGTTTCCATATATATTGTAGCAGCAATGTTTGATACGGAAACTTTCTCCCCTCAGAATTGTCTGAATCTGAGCTTCCTTTTCTTTAAGTGCCTAGATCCTGCTGTAAAGAAGTGTGTTTGTGTTTAAATTCCGAGTATGAACTGAATGTAACTAATACAGTGATATCTCTGTGTCATTATGATTGTGATATATCATCTCATTGGAAGGTGACAGGGCCAGAAAGAATTAATTAACTCTCAGACTGACCTGACCTATGGGTGAACCTTAAGAACTGGTTAGGAATGAATAGAACTTTGAAATGCAAGTCTGTGTTGTTAGAGGTAGAAGGATAGATGTTTGCTCAGGGCTTGTGATGCAAGCAAACAAGTCTTGTCTATTGCTATAGTTTTAATTCAAAGGTCAAAAAAGGAATATTAACATTTATGATGATACTTGAGTGAAATAGTATTATTGTCTATATATCTCTATGAAGGTTGTAGTGACCTGTATCTGAATTGTTTAATGGATAAATTACCCTGTGCTAATTGCCAGGATGTTTGGAAGAAGGAGAGTTAGGCCTATTGTTTTCTCAGGCAGAAAGGCTGCTGGAAATGTATAAGAACCCTGGGACATGATTCTACTTCATCTCAGATCTGCTTTGGGTTTCAAGAGGGGGAAACCTTAAGCCATAAGGATTGAGATCCCCAGTCACTGACTGGAGTCACCCTGAATATGGACATTGGACTATAACCTATGGACTATATCTAAAAGGACTTTTGGCAACTACAAGCTCACCTCTGCTATGCATCTGAACCTTGAGAATTGAATTCAAGGCTGTATGTATGTTGATCTTTTAACCAACACACTCCCTCTCTTTTTTCTTAAACTTTAGCTTAGTTAATAAGAATTGGCTATAGCGTGTGTTTTGGGTAAGATCTAAGTTATAATTGGACCTGAGTATGTGACTGATCCTTTGGGATTGGAAGAACCTTTTCTTTTATATAATGAGATAAGATTTTCAGTAATCATCATATCTGACAGGTTGTCTGGACGGACGCCTGAGGCTGGGTACTTTAAGGGAACTGCATTGTTTGGACTTCTGAGTAACCAGTGAGCTACTATAGAAGCTGTTTTGTGCTGGCTTGGTAAATCTAAGTACTGGAATATCCACCAGCTTTTGGGATTTGTCTGCCCCATTTTGTTTGCAGTTCACTCTAATTGAGTGACCTCAACTGGCTCCCACGGGCAGCAGGTCACAATCTCCTTGTCTAAGTGAGGATGAAACAGTTACTCTGAGGGGTGTGAATTGCTTCTGTTCCTAGCAGTGGGTGGTAACTGAAACCTAATGATGTCAATTTAAAATGTCAACTAAATAGTAATTCACTGCTAATCTCCATTCCACAGTTCCAAACTGCCTGTGATGCCTTCTTGGGGACTGAAAGTCTCAGGTGTCCTTTAGGACCTGCATAGACTCACTAACAACCCACATGCGAGGTAGTGAGGTTTTGTTTTGCAGTTTGTGTTCTTTTTAATGTAATTTTTATGTATATAGTTTTTGTCAGTGACGTGTGTTTTTACAATACACCTGCATTCCAGAAACATCCAGCTCTTTATTCCCTTTCTGCTGACCCACTCTGAGTCTGGCATATCTTGTTCTTCTCTACTTTATATATGGGCTGGGAAGGCCTTACCGTAGCTTCCTTTTTCAGTATTTAATGTACTTCAGGTTCTGCCTGTGTTGGGTTCGGTTACAGAGACCCCCTTGGGACTGTCACGTGATGTGTTGAGACTACCTCTGAGCCCGTTTTCTCTGCCAGTTTGGGCCTCCAGAACCTTGGCTTGTTGAGCCAGACACGCAAGTCTGCTGCCACACAGACCCAGGGTCTGACCCACGCCCCCAAAGCTGCAGACTTAACTGAAAACAGCTTAAGAAGTGCTCCTGTCTCCAGCACCCAGATACCCAGC
>NC_133777.1:41580825-41598100 GCF_003597395.2 Chelonoidis abingdonii
GGGAATGGGGGGTTGGATCATGGGCGTTCTGGGGGGTCTGTCAGGACTCGGCAGGGGGTGGATAGGGGTTGGAGCAGTCGGGGGACAGGAAACAGAGGGGTTCGTGGTGGGTGGGGTCCCAGTGTGGTGGTTGGGGGAGTCTTGGAGGGGTGGTCAGGGGACAAGGAGCAGGATGGGTCGGGGATTCTGAGGGAGGCAGTCGGGGGGCAGGAAGTGAGTGGGGATCGAATAGGGGGCAGGGCCAGACACTTTGGGGAGGCACAGCCTTCCCTACCTTAAAGCTCATTCAGCAGTTTGAGGCTTGCAGGCAGCTATTTAACACAAAGAGCCACGCTGTTATCTTTTCCCTTAGGGCTACCATCCCGTTCACTTCTCAAATGCCAAATTATAGTCTACATTTAATTTCAGTGCCATAGGGAAATTCATGTCAGGGGAAGGTAGCTTTATTTAAAGTTAGCCACTTTAGATTAACAGTGATAGAGCCAAGAGACCCATGAGGGAGGGATTGTATGAGAAGAGCAATATCCTACACATCTATCTCCTTCCCAACCCTACCAAGGGAGACCCCTCCCCCCTTGCATTCCCCGAGGCTCCAGAGGGGTTAATTCAGTGGTTCTCAAACTTTTGTATTGGTGACCCCTTTCACATGGCAAACCTCTGAGTGTGACCCCACCCGTATAAATTAAAAACACTCTTATATATTTAACATTATTATAAATGCTGGAGGCAAAACAGGGTTTGAGGTGGAGGCTGACAGCTCCCGACCCCCAATAATAACCTCGTGACCCCCTGAGGGGTCCCAGCCCCCCAGTTTGAGACCCTCTGGGTTAATTTAATTTTAGCACCCTGTGTCCATTCACATGCATGTGCTATTTTGAACAGTTCAGTTTTCACAACATAAACTCATCCCACAAGCTGAGGTGGTTCAAAAGTTTTGGATTTTTTTTTAAGCAGAATTTTTTTATTGTTTCTTTAAACAATCAAACCAGCAAGCAGCAAATATTTGACCACACACTTCTGAAACCCCAAACCATATTCAGGTTTTGGCAGTCTAATTTCAGCTTTTCAATTAAAAAAAACCACAACAAATTTTGAAGGAAAGCAGACATTGTCCGTAGGTTTTTTTCTGCTTTGTAAAAACCCCTAGTTTTCGATCAAAAAAAAAAAATATATTTTGACGGAAAATATTTGTCCAACGCTTTTAATGAGCTTTAGTGCCTCTTAGCACTAGCTGATGCTGAGAACCAGTGATACACTGTAAAGGTGACTTGAAAAGAAGTTTTCTCAAAACTGGCTTTGTGCCGAGATGCAGAAGGTTTTTAAATGTTTATTTTTCCCAGGGCCGCCTGCGGGGTGGGGGAGGGAGGAAGTGGCAGGGCAAGTGGGGCAATTTGCCTCGGGCCCCACAGGGACCCCCACGAGAATATAGTATTCTATAATATTGCAACTTTTTTTTTTTAATGGAAGGGTCCCTGAAATTGCTTTGCCCCAGGCCCCCTGAATCCTCTGGGCGGCCCTGGTAGTTAGTCCTTTGTTCCAGTTTCTTTCAAGCATCTCTTTGGGGTGGAGAGGCCATCTCTTGAGCCAGCTGAAGACAAAATGGAGAGACTTCCATGGCCTATTATATTCTCTCTCTTGTGGGCAGAAACTGTTTTGTTCTTCTGTGCAAAATCACAGCAATAAGATGGGAGTTTGTAGCCACCTGGGCAGGTCACATGTCCATGAATGATTCGGCATTTTGCAGGCCGATGCCGTTGTTTACATGTTAGTTTGAAAGTTCCGAGGAAAGCCCAGATGTGGATTGGCATCTCCCAAAGACCATTGTTAGTTAAGTACTCCCAGTTACTTGAATAGACACTTCACACTGTATTGGCCAAACCTCCATTATGTATTTCCTACAGCAAACACTTCAAATACAAGTATAGAGCTAACGCTCTGAACTTCAGATATAAAAATGATACAGGCATACAAATAGGATGAATTTATTCAGTAGATCATAACCTTTGCAATAAGATATGTTACATGACATATCTAGCATAAAGCATATTCCAGTTGTCATATTTATACTCAGAATCATATTTCCATAGATATAGAGTGCAACGTTACACTGCCCTTTATAGTTAGCATATACCTTTATCTTCTGCTGTCTCACTTTGGAACATTTCGTACAAGTTTTCTATACGTACAGCTACTGGCTATCGGTGAACAGATGCCAAGGTCAATATTAATTTTAACAGTACCTTCTGAAGGTCCTGCAGTACTAAAAAGATTCTGTTAAAAAAAAACCAAAAACCATGGTGATTACTTCATCGCATATCATCATTAAATAATTTTGATGCTTCAGTTGTGTATCTGTGAAGACCATGCCCCACATGCTTACAGACAGGGCAGAGTGTAGTCTGCAGAAATCTGATAGTGATGGATAAGTAGGAAAGAACCTGGTCTGATTCTTCCAAAGCTCTTTGAAGAGCTGACAGCTAGGAAAACTATCTTCTTTCTTGTGATACTGAGTCATTTTGACAATTGTTTTATTGAAACAGGAAGTCCAAGGATGCCATTTTTACAAATCCACTTTCCAGAGTAGAACTATACTTTAGCCTTTTATTTCCTGACTTGAAAACTCCCTTACAAGCACAGGTCAACATCTGATAAGATTTTACAGGCTATATTTATTTTTGACCTTAACTCTAGCTCAGTGAGGTTTTTGTTTCTCTGGGAAGCTAATAAGTAAAGGAGGATAAAATTCATAATTCTAAAAACTGCTACTCATCTGCTTTTTTAAATCTGTCTTTAGAAAGAAAAATAAATCAGTATGGACAATTAGGAAGTACTGGTTTGTTTAAAAAATGTTATTGATAAAGAGCAGGTAGGGGAATATGTAGGAAACTTGACTCTCTATAGATCTATATCTGTATCTAAGTTAGCAGCTCTCAGTCATGTGCATCAGAAATTACTGAGAAATGAATATCTTAAACTGCTGCCAGATCTTTGTCATGATTTTTGAAACTGAGTGAATATTGGAGAAACGAAAAAGGCATTTGGGAATTAATTTCAATCTCTTGCTCTATTTTTTAAAGACCTTGGAAAGATGAAAAGCAACACCGAGGCTCTAGGATGAAATTCACTTCTATGCAGAGGGGCAGCATAATGCTTATGTTCCACTTTAACCCTGCTGCATTGTATGCATGTGACAGATACAGAGCTGTAGCAGTAGTTGGAACACTGACAAAACAGACTCTCTTGGTCTAGGCTAGGAGTCTGAGTTCTGGTCTTACCTGTGTCACTGATGATGATAAATCTGTGCCCTCCTTGTAGAGAACAAGGTTTCTTAGCCTGACCTCAGGAGGCAGTCAAGTATTGTTTCTCCCAACATGTTACAGATGAGGTAACTGGGGATTTGAGACTCTATTATTGTTCATTTTTAATCACTTCTGGCAGAGTAAGAAATAGAACCCAGGTCTGTAATGTAGCAGACCTAACTGAATCTACCTATACTTCCTCACAGAATGAATGACAAACGTGAGCTTGCCTGTGTGTCTTTAAAATGGGGCTACTCCTTTATACTCTTTCACAAAGCCTTTTGAAAATATTAATGTGCATTTGAAATGCCGATATCAAGCAAATAGCAACTTAGAAATCCTTTCAGGCCCTGCTCTAACCTCCAGACCGTACTCCCCTCTAAGAGCTAGGAACAGAACCAAGGAATCTTGTTACCACTGTTCTCTTGCTGTTGTAGGAAATAGTTGTACAATCTGTTTGGGGAGAATGTTGCATGCCTTCTAGTGGCTGGTCCTCAGTGATTGTGAAGAAAACCTTGACAATGTGAACAGAGCACTGCTCATCACCCTGCTCCTACTGTGACTCATCACTTCCACGATCCCCACTCATTCCCTGCTCTTTGAGGTGAATGAATAGCTGTCCATGAGGCAGAGGAGGTGAGTGAAGGGGGAGTAGTAGGTAGAAGAGGCATGTGTGCAAAAGGTTGGATGTGGGGAAGTGGGACTGGAGGGGAAGTCCAGTGCCTCAGCACTGCATTGGTTACACTCCATCCACTTTTTAAATGTATTAAACAGTGAAAATGAAAAAAAAATTGACAATGTTCAATGCTGTATAGATAGTGTTAATAATCTGAAAAAGTAGTGTGCTAAAAATTTTAATCAGATATGCTCACAAGGAGAACTCCTGGAGTACTTAAAAAGGTCAGTCTCTAGTCCTCTATTGAAGTTTAGTAATGCCAGAGAATGTGAACAACATTTGAACTGTAGACCTGATAAGACACCCATGTAAAGTTTTTGTTGAAATGTGTTGTCAGTTTGGTTTCATCACTGGAGTAGAAACCAGGGTGGCAGTTTTTGCTCTGAGGATCTTATGGAAGCATGTGATAGAAGTGCAAAGGGAAATTTTATATATGCTATGTAGATTGAGACACTGCATTTGATTAAAATCCAACAGAGGATACTACCTATTCTTGAGAATGTAATTGATTCTCAAGATAAAAAGCTTATATTTGGGGACCAAAGGCAGCAAAGTGAATGAAATCTGAATACTGCAGCAGCAAGGTTGCATTCTATCTCCAACTATTTAACATATAGGTAGGAAGGTATAATGAGGTTTAGAAGACATCTGTTGAGGCATACAGGTGTACATATCAACAAGATAAGATACATCAATAATCTGCTTTGGATTGCTTCAACTCGGGAAGAACTTCAGAACATTGCCATGAACAATATCAGCAAGAAATACGGAATGAGGAAATATGATGATGATAATACGTAAACATAGTGATGCACAAAGTAGGTAACACCTGTGCCTTGGCAGTTGAATGGTGGAACAAGTGAATAGGTATCCCTATTTAGGGAGTCTTACAATATCAGATGGAAGATGTGACAAAATAATTGAGACAAATACAGTTCATCAGTAAATTACTGTTCATCTGAGGACAGAGATGGATGGCAGGAGAGAGATCACTTGATCATTGCCTGTTAGCTTCACTCCCTCTGGGGCACCTGTCATTGGCCACTGTCGGTAGACAGATACTGGGCTAGACCTTTGCTCTCAGGAGTTATCAAAAAAAAAATTGTATTAAGCCAAAATGTCAAATGCCTGAAGTTCTGTTCAAGAGCAGGAGCAAACAGTCAGCCCATTCCCAAGTCCTACTTAACTGTGGAGTAGGTTTCCTCTGTGCTTTTCTTCCATTTACTCTCATCCAAAGAGTAATAAAATAGATATAAAACAAGTCAAAGCCAAAATAATTTTGGTTGCTTCTGATTTCCAGACGTGTTTGTCTCTAGATAGGAGCATTATGCTCACAGAATGAGGTCAGACCTGTTGTCTCAGAACAGCCAGATTTATCACCTGGATCTTGATAAGCTTCTGACAGATCTAGAGAGGTCCTATTCACTGGAAGTGCAGCATGTCTTGGTAAATTTCAGGAAGCAATCTATTCCCAAATGCTGTGACATTAGGGAAAAAGTTTCAAGTCTGGGTATCCTAGTCCCAACCTCAGCTCTGATCCAGTGTATACTTGAATGCATGCTTCACCTGAAACTTTATGGTCTCACATTTGTCTGTGAAAGTTTATTTAGTAGCTACATCTGCTTATCACGTACTAATTGATAATGGAACTTTATGACACAGTAAAGAGATTTACGGGTCTAGTGGACCCTTAAACCTCTATACAACTCTGTAATGGGATCTTACTGAATAAAAACTAGGTTTTTCTCATTTTGAGCCTCTGAACAAATGTTTGCTGTTTCACCTGTCAATAAAAACAGTATTGCTAAGGTTGTGAGAAAGTAGTGATGGTTCAATTCAAAAGTTACAGCTACAGTTTGGCCCACACCAAAACTGCAACTTTAACAATGTGCAAGGGCGCAACACCTCTCAAATTTGTGGCAACTGTGAAAAGTTGCAGTGTTATGTTTAAAAGTTTTATGGTTTCTGCAACAAATTGCAGCCTGTGATTTTTCTTACACCTTTAATTATAACCATAACATCTGTCAGAAGAGTGGATGACCTGCTGTAAGTCCTGATTGTGGAAAAACTGAAGTGTCAAAGACAAAGTGGTTCTCCAGTCCTCCAAAGCATGGTGGCACTAGAGCTTTTCAAAGAAAAGTCTAGTAGAATTTAACAACATTGGCTGTCTTTCCCTAGCGTCATTCTCAGAAGTGGCTGAACAGTTTTGTCCTAAGTTTTCAAAAAAATATTCATACTGAGGCAGACATGCAGCATGGAGAATTTCAGTCCAAATAGTTGCAATTTGGCAAAGTTAAAAGCATCTGAAAAGAGTGTCTTAATGAGAAGTGTCAGGCAATCTTATTAGGCAATGCTATTGTCTATTTTTGTACACATTTTATTTATATATAAATATGAATAAAACGTGCCCAGTAGAGGAGGTTTAGAAACAAGCATCAGAGACATGAACAGACTTCCATATGAACAGTTTGAAAGACTGAGTGTGTTTAGTTTACATAGGAGACAAGTAAGTGTACATGATAGGTAAACAAAATAAAGAATGGTTAGAGAAGGTAGATCTATTTTTCTTTCCTTTTTAATACAGCAACAAAGAATGTTCAACAAATTATAGACACTTTTTATATTAGAAAATTATTACAACCAACATGGAGTGATTCACGATTAGACCTGATTGATAGAGAGAAATTAATCACTGACCATGACTTGGTTTCATTTGTTTTTTGTAAGCAGAATACACTCCGAGCCAGTGAAATATATACTTGATGTTTTAAAGGGCCCATGTCTCAAACTAAAAATAGATTATGATCAAAACTGATTTGGGAGCAAAAAATGTAAATGCAGAAGTGTGAACAAAAAAAGGAAGTTTAAGAACACCTTATTAGATTTCCAAATAACACAATTCTTCAGTTACAGAAAAATGTTACTTTGGTTAAAAAAAAAAATAAAATAAAAAATAAGAGGGTATGTGGAAACAGCAGTAAAAATATAAACAAATGGAAAAAGTTGGTCGTAAACAGGGATTACAATTTTTTTTTTAAATGCAGGTAATTGATAAGGGAACTTAAAGGTATTGATGAAATATCTGTGGCCAATAGGATTAAAGAAAAAAGATATATATTTAAAATATCAGGAACAAAAAGAATCCCAATGTTGGTCTAGATTGGGGTAGTCAATAGACAGACTGCGGGCCAAATCCAGATTGCCAGATGCTTTAGAACGGGCAGCAAAATCTGATTTACTTTATTATTTTTTGTATTTTTCTTTGGCATCTGGACCCTGACAAAAAATAGATTACCCCGGTCTAGAGCCATATCTACATTTGGTGATGCAGTTGTCAATCATGCAGAAGAGTTTTATATATTTCTGCTCTGTATTTGGAGCAAAGTAGATGATTAATATAACAAGGAAATACTTTATATTCCAACAGTAACTAAGGAGGATGTTAAACAGCATCTATTAAAATTAAACAGTGACTTGTGGCCACAGAGCCAGCTCCCAGTCGGGCCAGATTTTTGAAATTCTTCAGCACCCAGAAGCTTCCATTGTTCTCACTGATTCCTCCTGAACTCCTGCTAAATTTAATGAGAACAATGGAAGTTGATGAGTGCTGAGTACTTCTGAAAATCTGGCCACTTCATTTAGGTGACTGGGTTCCCCCTGTAATGCCCCATATAGCCCATCAGAGCAAGACTCCCCCAACTGCAGGTGTCTGCTGGTAGGTCAAAATCTCTGTGAGGTCTGAGATAGAGGTGCTTTGGCCCTTCTGCCAAGGAATACTTCAGTTGTACCCCTTCTGGGTACGAAATAAGGAACCAAAAAACCCCATAACTCAAAACAGGATTGTCCAATGAACCCTCGGTGGCGCACTGCCTTTCTGCTGTAGAATCATAGACAGTTAGGCTTGGTAGAGATTTCAGGAGGTCATCTAGCTCTACCCCCTGCTCAAAGCAGGACCAACACCAGCTAAATCATTCCAGCCAGGGCTTTGTCAAGCTGGGCCTTTAAAAACCTCTAAGGGTGGAGATTCCACCACTTCCCTAGGTAACCCATTCTAGTGCTTCACCACCCTCCCAGTGAAATAGTGTTTCCTAATATTCAACCTAGACTTCCTCCCACTGCAACTTGAGACTATTGCTCCTTGTTCTGTCATCTGCCACCACCTATTCAGGGCTTGTCTTTACACAGTATATACTTCAGCTGAAGCCACCAGGATCTGGTCATCTCTTTATAGCAGGGCTTCTCCAGTCAGTAAGCCATCCCAGTCTTTTTGCTGCAAGCAGGTGTGTCTCAGAACAGGAGCAGCAGACCTCTGCATTTCTTCCTGGGTATCCCCGAACTGGGCTGGATCTCCTTTTAAACTCCCCTCTCAGTGCCTGATATTTGCAACAGGTATAGCAGGGCAGGGCCAATTGGTTCCACAGGCTCTCATTACCCCTCTTGTTGCTAGTGGTAGGGCTTATCTGACCCATCACACACCCTCTTTGTCAGGTGCTTAGGTGGAGGAGGTACTCTCCTCCACCAGCTCACCTATTTTCTGAGAGGAAAGTCTGTGTTTCAGGGAGTGCTCCCAGTCCTATGTTGGACATGGAACAAGAAGATTTGGAGGGACGGACAGGTACCACCTCATGAGTTGGGGGTGTCCGTCATGGCAAAGAGCCATCATAGAAGGGCGTGATCTGTGACCAGAGTGGATCTATTGTTGAGAAGGTAATACCACAGTGCCTTCATGGCCCCTTTCACTGCTAAACCCTCTTTTTCTATAATGGAATAGGCCTTCTCTCTTGAACAGTTTGCAACTTACAGAGGACAGGATGTTCCTTGCTGTTGACCACTGGGGTGAAAACAGCTCCCAACACAGCTTCAGAGGCATCCGTTTGTATGAGGAATTCCTTGGTGGAGTCCAGGCTGTATAAAATGGGTTTTCTATGGAGGTAAGCTTTTAGTGTCTGAATGACCTCAGTGGCTTCCATCCAATGGATCTTTCTTGGGCTGCAGTCTTTGAGTAGATTGGTGAGAGAGGCTTCACATAATTGCTGAGGTGCTAGAGGACCTGGTCCATTAGCTGTTGGAATGTTGTTGGAGGCCCATATAGGCCAAACAGTATGCTCCAGAACTTATGTAGGCCATAAGGGTGGCAAAGGCTGATTACTATTAATTATTATTATTATTTTTGGTTTTGGTTTTTGGGGGGGGACAGGACTCCAGAGCAGTGGTTCTCACTTTTTTGATCGGGCCTCCCTTCTTTGTGTCTGTCGTTGTTTAGCGCCCCCCACCCCCAATATGTATACTGCCACCCAGCTCTGAGGGCAGAATGGAGAGCAGCAGGTGCTTGCCGGCACCTGGCTCTGAAGGCACGGCTGCATCAGCAGTAGCTCAGAAGTAAAGGTGGCAATGTGAAAAGTGATATTCCTCAATATCACTTTTCACAGCAGACTTAGTGCCCCATTACCACCTTTACTTCTGTACTACTGCTGTCACCCCAGGGCTGACAGCAGAGCCCCACCACCTCCAGTTGAGGGATTGGTGAGGGTGGGGGGAAGGAGAGCCTGAGCTTGGGCTCGCTTCCAGTGAGGATGGGGAGTGTGCAAGGGGGGAGCTTGAGCCTAAACGGTAGGGCTGTGGCTGTCCCGTTAATCTCAGTCTCCCAGGTGTGGATGGCCTGAGCCCCAGCCATCCAGGGTTGACAGCCGCAGCTCTTCCTCCTCCCAACACCAAAAAAAAAAAAAAGCACACAGCTCACATCTCCTGTGGCAAATTCCTGTGCCTCCCTTCAGAGGCCCGCCCCATAGTTTGAGAACTGCTGCTCCAGAGTGAGTGGGATTTGCCTCACTCAGTTGATCCACAAACCATGAGGTATGGGTCAAACTTCGAGACAGCACTGGTTGACTTTTACAAAGTCAGTGCAAAAATTGGGTGGTCCCATCCAGCTTAGGGACCAACACAATTGGACTCTTCTAATTGAGTTGCTGTAGAATTATTCAAACACCTCAAGGTCCATCATAGATTGGAGTTCTTGCTTCATAATTTCTCCCGTCTTCTGTGGAAGATGACACAGAGTTTCTTTGGCACAGTGTCCAGGCTCAATTTATATGTGATGGGAGGTGAGGTGGGTTCATCCTGGCCAGGTAGAAAATACAATGGAGAATGTGGCTATCAGTTGTTGAGTTTCTGTTGTGGTGTGAGATTGTCCCCAATACAGACTGCTCTGAAGCGTAAGATGCTGGATATCTGTGTGCTCTAACTCTGGTTCCAGGGAGTAGGGAGCTATAGATAGGCCCTCCTGGGCTTTCCATGGCCTTAAGAGATTGACATGATCAATTTGTTTTTTTTCTTTTGTCAGGCTGATTTCATAATTTACTGGCCCTATTTGGTGAATTATTTTGGAAGTGCCCAGCAATGGGCCAAGAGTTTTGATTCCAAACTAGGGAGTAACAAGCACCTGATCCCTGGGTTTGAACACTCCCAGGCAGGCCCCTTTGTTGTAGGCAGTCTCTTGAGCACTCTGGGCATTCAGATGATTTTCCCTTGCAAAGGTGCCTAAGATTTTAGCCTCTTGCAGTGGGTGAGAACAGCTGTACAATGTGTTTAGCCCAGGGGCCTTGTTCCTCACACATTTCCTATACTAAATCCCGGATTCCCCAAGGCTGCCTCCCATACAGCAATTCAAGTGGGGAAAAGTCCATAGACAACTGCAGCACCTCACACACCATAAACAGGAGGAGGAAACAGCAACTGGTCACAGTCATGGGGGTCTATGGAAACAAGTTTCTTTAATATATTTTGTAGCACTCTACCAACTCACTTCTTGGGAATGGTAGATGGCAATTCAGAGAGACTTGATCTCTTATAATCTGAACATCTCCTCTGGTACATGTGATGTAAAGCTGGTTTCCTAGCACCCCTTGTAGGTAGATCATGTCCCAAGAAGCTCTTGAAGTCAGTTTTCAGTCCCCCAGAGGTGACCCCTGGGCCCCAGGGAGTCTATTGCTTGATGTTACTGCAGTTGCCATCTGTTCAAAAGTTTCAAGAAAGCGGTCTGGATCATCTCTAGGCGCCATCTTTGTGAGTCTGACTGGCACTGTAGCATTGCTGGACTTGTGCCATAGTGAGGACACAGCTGTTATGGGAGGTTGCAGTAGGGTCATGACCTGTTGCACCAACTGTTGCTGTTCAGCAGCTAAATTTAAGAACAGCTCCACCATCCATTTCAGCAGTTGCTCCATGTTTATACTGCCATGGTGCTCCCTCCTTTTTTCGTGTGTGTATGTGTGTGAAAAGTTCTGACCTGTTCCCTTCAGCAGGGGGCTACATATATGCCCATATTCACCACCAAATTTGTAGCCAGATTGCCTCTGTGACATCTCCTTGTGACCTATTAGGGCACAACTCTCCCAGCCATGGTCTCCACCGGTAGGTTGTACTTTCTGTGAGGTCCAAGGTAGTGGTGCTTTGGCCCTCTGGACAAGGAACACTTCAGTCCTACCCCTTGTGGAGTGCTATTGTCTAAAAGGAAATCAGGAAAAACCCCTTCCCCTCACCCCCCACAAATTAACACACACAATCTGACACCAGGGTCATCCAATGAATCCTTGGTGGAACCCACCCTTCTAATCAGAGCTTGCCTTCTTCCTGCACTAGACTGTCTTTCTTCCCTGTTATCACAGGTAGCTAGTCCATTAAGCCCAGAGCAGGTGGGCCCACCTGAGCCAATTAAAGGGGGAGGGCTACACCTGGGGCTATAAAGACCTGGCAGAGGCAGGCAGGAGCAGCAATAGAGAAAAAAGCATTGTTTTTTGTGGGGGAGAAATGGAAGATTTTCTGATCCCAAATGAAGTCACCCTGGAAATTGAAGAAAAGTCTGTTAGGGAATGGATGCAAGGGGGAGGGGGGAATAAAAAAGTAGAAGTATAATCAGATGATATCAGTGTTTAAAAAAAAAAAAAGGCAAAGCAGAGGAAGAAAATATATCAGAATGTTACAATTGTGAGATCCCAAGACACTCCCCCCCTCCCCCCAAATTAGGTGGCATTAATCCTATGAAAGTAGCTGACTAGATTAAAAAAAACATAGGGGATATAGTAAGAGCCAGGAAGTTGCAAGATGGGGCTCTTTTAATTGATAAACTGCTAAAAAGTAAACATTAAAACAGTTGCCAGCTTCCAAAGTATTTGACAGAAACAAAGGGGGCAATATAAGAGGTACCATTGGAGCTGACCAATGCTGAGAGAACACAAAGCATAGGTGAAGATACAGTATTTATTAGTAAGTAGCTGATTAGTAAAAGAGGAGGAGGAAATAAGCCATAACTCTTGGGTGTTCACAAAATGTTTCAGGCGGTTCTCGGGGGGGAAAAGTTCCCTAATGGCGGACAGAGCTTCCCTAGGGACGCTGGTCAGCACGGGCCAGCAGCCCGGAGCCCCTGGACTTCCAAGAGCTAAGCAGATCAAAGCAAGCATATCTATCACACTGAGGAGATTTAAACTTCAAGACTCCTTATAAAAAAAATGGAAATGGAGGTGAATATTTTTTTGCTGTATTTAAAATTAAATAGGCAGCTTGTACTGTTTTTAAAATTATTATGGAGAAGTTTAAGCTTTGTTGTAATGTGCATTGTTTGCCTGGACTGCTCAAGACCTGAATGTTTTTGTGTAGGAGGAACTTTTTGAGTTGGCTTCGTAAATACCTTCATGCTGTTTCACATCTGATACTCCTTGATGAAACATAGGAGCCTTGTCTCATATCAGGCTTATTCAAAGTGATACAAGCTACGAAAGTGAGATCTTGGATGAGTGTTGCCATTTTCATAATGTAATAAAAATACTGTAATTATAAATAGGTGTGTAATAAGCCTGTCATAAAAACAAATTTTATATTTCCAAGATGACTGTTTTTATAATTTATACTCAGCTAAAGGAGAAAATCCCTGGAAATATTTATTTTTAGGAGGGGGTTCGCGAGACTTCATATTTTAGTGAAAGGGGTTTACGGGTTGTTAAAGTTTGGGGACCACTGTACTAGGGTATCAGATATTTAGAACACCTTAGAGAAGAGAGATATGTGACTTGGTTCTAAGTGCCAGTGGTATGGGCATATAGCATATTTGTAAAGGGAAAATGAGATGCGGTAAATGCAGGGGTGAGCACTCATGTGAAAATTGTATAAAAGGGACAATGGTCAAGTGTCGTAATTGTGGTGCGAGTCACAGTCCAACATACAGAGCACGTATTGCGGCAAGACAAGCTAAAGACAAAATCACTAATAACCTGTCTTATGCAGAAACTCTTAGAAGACTCTCAAAACCTCAGGCAGAAATGGAAGAGAAAATCAGCACAGGAAAAGGAGAATTGCAGATACAGCCTCATTCTATAAAAAAAAAAATGAGGAACACTGCACAAGGAATAGGTGATACATTAGTAGTGTGTAAAATAAATAAATAAATAAAGTTACCGGAATTATGACAGAACTTATAAATTGAACATCAAATGGAAAAAATCAGAAAAAATGATAGCAAGGGCAGTGGAAAAATACGTGTATGCTAGCAATCTTGAATGAGGGTAATGGAGAAATATGATATACATGGGAACCAAAATCTTTTATTGGAATGCGGGCAGTTTGAGAGCACATGGTCAAGAACTAAAAGAAAATATACTGGAAATGAGAACTAAACCAGATATACATATCCATGAAACCATGCCTGGTTGAAAATCTTGCTTTTGAAATTCCAGAGTATATTGCCTATAGGCAAGACTAAAACTGGGTAGATGAGGTGTTTGGTATTTTCCTAAGGGAAACGTTAAACTGCGTAAAAGTAGAGAATGAAGAAGTATGTCTTGAATATAATGCTGTTGAGATTCCAATGCAAAAGAGAAATATTTCTTTAAGAATTTATATCTGTAAGTCGTGGGAAGTTAGAAAGCTCAGAATTACAAAATATAGTGAAGAACACTGAAACCACATGTATTATATGTGGTGACTTTAACAGCCATAATAAGTTGTGGGAAAGAAGAACATGCCTAGAAAGGTTCATGGGTGATGATAATCTAGTGGTTTAAATGATGGCACCCAACTGTAGTGGATGGTAGGTTTTCTTGTTTAGATGTGGGAATTACAGGAGCGGATGTTGCAAGCAAATGCATCTGGGAAATATATAATGATGAAGGACTGGGGAGAAGGCATTTCCTTTTACTGTACTTACTACTTTTCAAGGGCAAGATAAGGCTGAATATAATGGAAGATTATCCACCTGGAATTTTAAGAAATCTAACTGGCACCTGTTTACAAGTAATTGTGCTGAATTTGTGAATGAACACTGTGTGAGTGACGACAGAGAATTTCAGCAACAATGTAATAAAGAGGACAACAGCTGCAACTGTTGTTGCTATACCTAAGCTATTGAAGTACCCCAAAATTAAAAATTCACTTCCGTGGTGAAAAGAGGAATGCAAAATGATAGTTAGAGAGGACCAGAATCTATAAGAAAATGAAAAATACAATGAATAGTGAAGATTTAATGACGCATAAAAGAAGTAAGGTGGTAGTACAAAGAGTTATGAAAAAATAAGGAAAGAGTTGGAAGAAGTGTTGTGTGAGGTTAAATAAAGATACCCAAATATCAGAAATATACAGGCAAATTAGAAGAATGCATGGAATTCAGAATAAGAATAGCTACATGCCAGGTCTTATTGGGATTGACAAAATAGTTAGAAGTTCTGATAATGAGAGATCAAAAATTTTAGTAGAAACTTTCTGAGGTGTGAATAATGTTGAAAATCAAAGTCCAGCTTTTTGCCAGATTAAAAGACAATTCATTGAAGAGGGGCATGAACTATTAGATGTTTGGTGAAAACATGAAGGTATTGTATTGAATTAAAGGTGTTATGTGTGGGAACTTGAGAAAGGTATTGATATAACCAAAATTTCATCCCCAGGTAAAGATAATATATATAATGTTAAGAGATCTTCCTGACAGCAGTTTGATGGTTCTTTTGGAATTATATAATATTGGTAGGGTGGAAACATGCAATAGTACTTCCAGTAAGAAAATCAGACACACTGTCCACAAAAGTGAATACCTATAGACCAATTGCGATTATGCCTTGTCTCTGTAAAATTATAGAGAGAATTGTGAATGAAAGATTGTTTACCTATTTGGAAAAAAATGGAATATGGTGCAGCATGGTTTTAGGAGAGAGAGAGGAACCATCGAACATATAGTTAAATTGGAAACTGAAATACAAAAAAGTATGAGAAACAAAGGTTTCATGATAGCTGTCCTAAATATTGGAGATGCGTATAACATGTTGTGGAGGGAAGGCATATTGTAGAAAGAAGGTACAATACTGATAAGGAGAAGAATGGATGGATTAGAAAATTTTTGAGTAAATAGACCATGTAGGTCAGAGTTGGGAATGTTATGTCCAAAATATATTTAAAAAATGGGTACACTTCAGGGAAGTGTCATCAGCCCTACATTATTTAATATTATGATGGTGGTCTACTTGCAAAATGAATACATGCTGGTGTAGGTGTCACTCTGTTTGTTTGCATATGATTGTGCTCTGTGGGTTAAGAGCAGGTATCTGAAAGGGGAATCAACAAAGCATTTCAAGAGACGTCAGGCTGGGGAAATGCATGAAGTTTCAAGTTGTCCATTGCTAAACCAAAGGATTGATCTTTACAAAAAGGAAAGCTACAAAGGAGTGTATGCTGTGTCTGTATGGAGAACAACTAGATATAGTTAAGACTTAAATCCCTAGGGGTAATATGTGATATTTAGTTACTTTGGAGAGATCGTATAGCAGGGTGGAATTGATTGATTTAAATCATGATGTAAATCATTAGTCAGGAAGACTCGATTTTAAGCATGGATTTTTACATAAGTACGTTCTTATTGGTTGTTATAACCTTAATACATATTCTTCACAACTCAGAGGTAGATGTAGGTTTCATTTTTACAAGGTACACACTATACATATTTTAAGTGATTTATTTTGAAAACTTTTCAGATTAGTTTTACAGCTATATCAGAAAATGAATTATTTTAGTTATTTCATTTACCAAAGGTAATTGAAGCAGATATTTATGAATTCATTGGGAGGTAAATTATCTCCAATTCAACAGATTACTCATTAATACACCGTTATTCCGATATAATGCTATCCTTGGGAGCCAAAAAATCTTAACATGTTGTAGGTGAAACTGCATTATAATGGACTTGCTTTGATCCACCGGAGTTCGCAGTCCTGCCCCTCCAGAGCGCTGCTTTACCGCGTTATATTCAAATTCGTGTTATATTGGGGTAGAGGTGTATTTGGAGGATTTTCTTGCCATGCTTATTAGGAGGAGAACATTACCAGACAGACATTTAAATTGTTGCATTTAACTAAAACAACATTATGTATATTTTAACAAAACAAGCATATGAATTTTTGAATTTAGTTAAACATTCAAGTTTTTTAAAATCATTTTGTTTTTGTTTGTTTTTTAACTAAAATAGTTAAATATTTTATTTTAAAAAACAAATTAAATCAACTATGTCAGCCAGGTGAACATGAGAAACTTATGTGCAGCTAACTCAGGGTATGGCTACACTGACAGTTTTGCAGCGCTGGTAGTTACAGCTGTGTTCATACAGCTGTGTACGGCCAGCGCTGCAGTGTGTCCACACTTGCACCAGTTGCAGCGCTGTTGTGAGTGGTGCATTGTGGGCAGCTATCCCACAGAGCACCTCGTCCCATTTTGTCACTGTGGGTTGTGGGAAGGGGATGGAAGGGTGCGGGTCACTTCGCTTCCTGTTCGCAACACCCAATGGTGCGATCGCGTTCCTTTTCAGACTGTTTTGGTGCCATTGTGAGTCTGTCGCGTGATTTCAGAGAGAATATGAGCGCCGCAGCTGCTGATACGCGACAGTATAGCGATGAATGTTGCGCGCACATCACGTCTGGCTAAGTGAGGCCTATTCCGTTAATGTCGTACCAAAGTGTAGCAGGAGCGATGATGGAATTAAGATTCGCACCTGACCCTGACACTAATTGCTTGTGGCAGGAACGGAGCGTGCTCACGGCACCGTGGAACGCCGGGCTGGGCTTGGGGAAAACAAGCACTGAAGTGGTGGGATTACATGTATCCTGCAAGTCTGGATGAGAGCAGTGGGCTGCAGAACTTTAGGATGAAAAAGCCACTTTCATGGGACTGAGGTGCTGAGCTCGCCCCAACCCTGCAGCGGCAAGGAACCGAGACTGAGAGCTGCCCTGTCAGTGGAGAAGCGGGTGGCTATTAGCAGTCTGGAACTGGCCAACTC